>NW_024427774.1:15000-55000 GCF_017562075.2 Anopheles merus
AAACCTTGGGCACTCGAACATCACGTGCTCCGCGGTCTCAGGAACTCCGCTGCACAGCTGGCAGTCAGGGGACGATGTGAAGCCATTGCGACACAGGTAGTCCCGGAAGAAGCCATGTCCCGAGAGTACCTGGCACAAATGGAACGACACATCTCCATGTTTCCTCGACTGCCAGCTGCCGATGTCTGGAAGTACACGGTGCGCCCAACGCGTGTACCGGCTGGTGTCAGCTTCCGCATCCCACTTTTGCTGCCATTCCTCAATCGTGGCCTGTCGCTCCTGCTTCCGGATGTTCGCCCTCGTGTCAGTTCGGTTGACGGCACTTAGTCGCTGGTAGACCCGGGCGTCTTCATCCACCAGCAGGCAGATGGGGGTCAAGCCAGCCAGGAGGGTGGCAGTCTCATACCTTACGGTACGGAATGCTCGTGCCACCCTCAGTGCCATCTTCCGCTGTACACGCTCCAGCAGGCGACCAGGCTCACGTTTTTGCAGCTCCATGCTCCATACTGGTGCAGCATACCGCATAACGGACTCGGACACCGAAGCTAGCAGCTTCGCTTTCGATGCCCTTGGTCCGCTATGGTTTCGCAGCAATCTGGATGTGGCGTCGGCGATCTTCCCAGCCCTCTCGGTGACCTCCTTGACGTGCGGCAGCCACGACAACTTGTCCTGGAGGGTCACGCCGAGATAGCGGATCGAGCGGGACGAGGTGACGTCCACGTCGCCTACTCGGACGGTAATCCGCGTCGGGGCTTTGGAGCTGGAAATGACCACCATCTCCGTTTTCGCCGGCGCCAGTTCGAGATGGTGTTGAGCCATCCACTCCATCACTGAGGTGATCGCCTCTTCTGCAGCAGCTTTCACACTGTCTGGGGTTGTGCCTGGGACCAGCAGCACCAGGTCGTCGGCATACCCCAGGATCTCCGCATCGGGTGGCAGGGCGATGTCTAACACACCGTCATACATCGTGTTCCACAGAGTGGGGCCTAGAATAGACCCCTGTGGAACCCCTGCCGTGACGGACCGCACTACCGGGCCATCAGAGGTTTCATACACCAGCTCTCGGCCCTGAAAGTAGCTGTGTATGATGCGTTGGAGGCCGGCCGGAACTCCTTTCGACTGCAGCGCAGCGGCGATGGCCTGCCAGCTGGCCGTATTGAACGCATTCCTAACGTCTAGCGCCGCAACTAGTAGGAAGCGTTTGTCGCGTCGGTTCGTGCGACCGAACGACATCGCACGCTGGCCGGCCTCAACAACTCTCTGTATGGCACCGATGGTCGAGCGCCCTCTGCGGAAACCGTACTGTCGGTCCGACAGTCGTGTCGCTTCCGGATCCTCCAGATGCTCGTGCAGCCTGTTGAGGATCAAGCGCTCAAGCACCTTGCCCAGTGCATCCAACATGCACAGGGGCCGGTACGAGCTGCTCAATCCTGGGGGTTTTCCTG
This sequence comes from Anopheles merus, assembly GCF_017562075.2. Classification (NCBI taxonomy): domain Eukaryota; kingdom Metazoa; phylum Arthropoda; class Insecta; order Diptera; family Culicidae; genus Anopheles; species Anopheles merus. The sequence continues at coordinate 16,446 of NW_024427774.1, forward strand.
GCTTCGGGATGAGTACAAGGCGCTGCCTCTTCCACGCTGCAGGAAACGTGCCGTTAGCGAGGCAGTCCTGGTACAACGCTGTGAAAACCCCCGTGTGCTCGAGGATGGCTGCTTTCACTGCCGCATTCGGGATACCGTCGAGTCCCGGGGCCTTTTTGTTGGCCATGCGGCGTGCGATGAGTTTTAATTCATCGTCCGAGACATCTGTTACTGCTCCTGGCCGCTCCTCTCCCTCGATGATTGCCGCTTCTGGCCAGACGAGGGGCGGGTGCTGGGGGAAGAGATCGGACACAATGTGTTCGAGCCTGTCCCGCTCCGTCTCGGGTGGCGTCCGTCCACCACGGAGGTGGGACAGAACGACGAGATATCCGGCTCCGAACACATTCTCTTCGGCGATGTCGATCAGCTCCTGGAACGAGTTCCGCTTGCTGGCCTTAATCGCCTTCCCCAGCTCCGCCCTCGCTGTACGATGTTGTGCTGCGGCGATGCTCCGCTCTTGCAGGTCGCTGGTCTGCTGCATTCGATCACGGGCGCGTTCGCAGTTCTCTCGCAGCAGCCTGAGCAGCGGCGTCCACCAGAACAGGTCACGATGGGGGTCACTGTGCGACGTTGTAACCCGCTGCATCGTTTTGTCGCACGCGGCGAGCATGATCTCGACCATGCGTTCATGACTCACCGCCCGTTCTGAGAACCGCTCGTCCAGCAGCGTCGACAGGAAGGCTCGCTGCGAGAACTGCGTCGCCTTGTACCGCCGACCCGCGTGTCGAATGCGTCCCTGCTGTCTTCTCGATGGTGGTGAAGGCTCGTTTGCGACGGGAACTGTGGTGCCGACTGTGTACGTGATGTACCGGTGGTCGGAATACGAATACTCACCGCACACGTTCCACGTTCCCGGCTGCGCGATGGTTGGTGTCGCAAACGCTACATCGACGATGCTTGCTGTTGCCGCTCCGTTGCCGTCAAAGGTGTTCGTCGTGCCCTGGTTTAAAACCACCAGGTCTAGCTGCTGTATGGCGCTAAACAGCTCTTCCCCCCTCTCGCTGTTGCGCTCGCTTCCCCATTCCACATGCCAGGCGTTGAAGTCGCCGGCTATCACGACTTGTGAATGGGTAAGCGCTTCGAGCTGCACCGCTTCGATGAAGCGCTCGAACTCGTCGGTAGGCTGACGAGGTGGTGCGTAGCAGCTGAGGAATGTGGTGCCGCCGATCTCGGCAGCGACGAGTCCCGGTGTGTTGCTGCACCAAATTCTCTGTAGGGGAAGCGACCCAGTAGCGACGATGGCGACCTTTTTTGAGCAGTCAAAGGCCCATCGACCGTTGTTAACAGGCGGCCGATACAGCTCCGACAGCAGCAGCACGTCCACTTTCTTCTCTCGGGCAGTTTGGAGGGCAATATCCTGGGCCCTCTCCCCTCTGCCCAAGTTGACCTGCATTACTCGCAGTTGTGGGGTCATTGTGGAGCCGACCGGGCGCAGTCAGGGTGTCCAATTGTGTGTGGACCACCGCACTTGAGGCACTTTAGCTGAGAAGTGCATACTTTCGCCATGTGCCCAACGACGCCGCAGCGTATACACATGTTTTGCCGATCGTCGGGTGAACGGCAGTCATGGGCCCGGTGACCCAGCTCGAGGCAGCGATAGCAGCGCACACGCTCTCGAGGGGTCGGTGGCGCGGCTCTGATTTTGCTGACGCAAAAGCCCAGCTTAATCTTAGTGCCGTCGAGTTCCTTCGCAAACTTCGCGGGCAGTCGCACGTGCGCGCGTTGGGTGCCATCCGTCATCTTTGTCATCGTTGTGGACACAATTCCCGCTCCCGACTCGAACTTGCTGTCGAGCAGCGAAGTCAAATCGTCTTCTCGGGCAAGCGGGTCGACGTCATGGACGACAACTGTCGTCATTTCTGTGACGTGCCGGCACACTCCAGCACTGCCCACGATGGCTCGAACCTGTTGCAGCATATACTGCGCATTCGCCTTGCGGCTTAGCGTGAGTCGCAGCAACGCCTTACTGGTGCGACGGCCCAGGACGACGTGGTCCTTAAGCGGCTTGTACCGCTCGTCAGTCCTGACTGCCGTTTGAACAAGCAGCAGGAGGCTCTCCCAGTCCTGACCTTCGTTGGGCGAAACCTCAATAAGCTCGGGCTTGGCCGGCTTTCGCTGCTGTGTTCGCTGTTGCTGAGGTCGCTGCTGCTGTTGACGCTGCTGTTGTGGACGCTGTTGCTGTGGACGCTGTTGCTGCTGCTGCGGCTGCTGCGGCTGTTGCTGCTGGTGCTGCGAGCGCTGCTGCTGCTGTCGCTGCTGCCGGAGCTGTGGTGGGACATAGCGCTCACCTTGCTGCTGCTGCTGTTGCTGCTGCTGCTGCTGCTGCTGCTGCTGCTGCTGCTGTTGCTGCGGTTGGCGTTGCCGCTGGGACGGGTGGCCTCTTACCACCGTTGTCCAAAGCTGCTGCTGCGGTTGCTGCTGCTGCTGTTGTTGTTGTAGCTGCTGCTGTTGCTGCTGCAGTCGTGGGGGAAGCTGCTGCTGCCTCTGTTCGCGTCGAGGCAAACTTTGCTGCTGCTGCTGCTGTTGCTGCTGCTGCTGCTGCTGCTGCTGCTGCTGCTGCTGCTGCTGCTGCTGCTGCTGCTGCTGCTGCTGCTGCTGCTGCTGCTGCTGCTGCTGCTGCTGCTGCTGCTGACGCTGCTGCTGCTGCTGCTGCTGACGCTGTCGCTGCTGCTGACGCTGCTGCTGCTGCTGCTGCTGCTGCTGCTGCTGCTGCTGCTGCTGCTGCTGCTGCTGCTGCTGCTGCTGCTGCTGCTGCTGCTGCCGTTCTCGTTCGCGCTTCCTCAGCCGCTGTTGGCGCTTCCGGGCCGTTTCCCGGTTACCGCCTTGCCCCGACGACTGCTGGAGGGTTGCGTTCGCTGCAGTCTGCAGCTCAAGCACCGAACGAGTGCCCGTGAGCAGCAGCTCGTTCTCGCGGCGGAGTGCCGCGTTTTCCTCGCGGCAAAGTCGCAGCTCCTCCAGCGCCGTCGTTAGCTGGGCGCCGATGCTTTGAAGCTGTGCCATCAGCAGGGCACAACTTCCCGCGTCGATGGGCCCAGCAACTACCGCGTTGCCCGGGACAGGGGATGCCGTTGGTGTTGGCTGTGCTGCTGCTGGTGGCTCCAGGTCCATGGCCGCCTCCGCTGCCTCACACTCCGACGCGGGTTCCGGCATCGCGATGATGGTGCTATTCAGCTCGTCGTCGTCGCTTGAATAGCACACATCCATCATCGGTGTGGCCGGGCGCTCGATGGGTTGTGGCTGCATCACAGCCACCGACCCTTTTCTTGACCGCAACTGGTACGGCCCACTCACTTGTGGGGGTTGGGCCTCGTCGCCCATCCCCTGCGTTGTTGAATCACTTTCCCGTTCGTGCGCGCACCTCTTTATACGAGGGTATGGACGCAGCCCGTCGCACTCTGCGTTGAACGCGCGACACGAAACGATACACTACACTCAAGGCTGGCAACACTGCCGCAAGCGTTTTCGACCAAGCTGGCCACACTGCTGGGTAGCCGGGCAAATGCCAATGTCAGCAAACACTTGCCCGTTCAGCTGGGGCTACCCGTTTCGGAGTGGTGCACAGTTGAAATTTTGGCCACCTGTCAAAAACTGGCAACCCTGAAACGGCCGAAAATGGCCACGATGGCAGCACTGGCAGATAGCCGGGGCGATGCTGATTCCAGCGAGCACTTGCCCGTCCGGATCCGACCAGTGGTTCCAGAGATAGACCAATTTTAATTTTGACAGGTGGCGCCCTCTAGTACTTTGGTGGTGCAGTTAGACGTCACGAAACTGGAAATTGCACTGTTCGCTTATTTACCGTCCGATTTGGACGTCCGGGTAGTCCAGACAAGCCGAATTTCCCCGCGCACCCGTTACACACGTCTCCTGAATTTTTCCGATTTTCCCGGAAAAGTTATTCCGGAAAAACACTATTTTTCGTGGAAAATCGCTCGTAACTTTTCACAGGCTTTTCCGATCCGCGATTTTCACACACCGGCGGGTTGGTCTTTCACGGCCCTACCGTTTGGCGTTGGAATTTTCCGGATCGGGCAATTTTCCGACGAGATATGGCCGGAAAAGCGCGTGCACATACACTTTTTTGTTTTTCCGATTTTCCGGAAAATTTTTGGCATGCGCCCAGAGGACGGCGGCTCCGCGAGTTACCAACAAAAATTTTCCAAATCGGCCCACAATTTTCCAACTTACGGCACTTTTTGGGTTTGCACTGTATGCCTGTGACGTCACGCCCCGTACGGCCGTTGCTGACGTCACAGCAAATGACCGTTGGTCAAGGGGGGGCAGCCGCTGACGTCACAGCCGTTGACCGTTGGTCCAGGGGGGGCAAGATTTTCGTCCAAGCCCGGCCGGCACGTGCCAAGGTCAACCAAGGGCAAAACTTTGCGCAAACACGTCTGGACGAACCGTATATTGTGTACACTTTACTATAGGAAAAACTACCACCCGCGATCCTGGTCGTATTTTCCACGGATTTTCACCACACTAACACTCGTCAACGGGGCTCGTCAGCCCGCGTCTTTTGACGTATTTTTTGTAAAAATCCGTTCACTTTTAGGCACTTTTTTAAATACTTAAGTATTTAATTTATACACTTTTTGCACTCTTAATAACTTTGTCAAACTTCATTTCGCGCGGACACTCGATACGTCGTTGAGTTTGTCTTGCCAAGACGCTTCGAACGAAATGTCGTTTTCGAAAATCGGACCACTTTTCACAAAGTTAGTAAAATCGCCACTCAAAAAGTTCACTAACTTTTTAACACACTTTTTCAACAAACTGAGTATGCCACTTTGTTAAACTACTTGGCCCCGACTCAGATTTCGATTTTCATCAAAATCGGCCCAGTAGTTTTCGCGCGGTGCAACTTCAAAGTTTCCACCAAAACTTATACACTTTTTGAACAATTCGCCAAATTCTTTACACTTCCATAACTTTTTTGTTTATGGACCGATCTGGGCGTTCGACCACTCGCCAGAAAGGTATTTAGGCGACGCACACGTTGGTGTTTTTTCCGATTCGGTTGGCCACATACTTTTCATTATATTTCGAAAAAACACTTAAAAAAGTTGTATAACTCTTAATATAAAATTCGGTTTTTCACCAAGCTACCCGATATGGGTATCAAACGATAGGTATTATCGTCCCGCACCATTTAACACTTTGGTTGGGCGAATCTAACCAGCTTTTGCCGAGTTATTTTAGAAAAACCGCGTGCACACTCACTTTTTTGTTTATGAACTTTTTTCAAAAAAATTTTGCATATGGCCGGAGGACGGCGGCTCCGCGACTTATCAACAAAAATTTTCCAAATCGGTCCAAAACTTTTCCACTTATGGCACTTTTTTCACTTTTCACTATATGCCTGTGACGTCACGCCCCATACGGCCGTTGCTGACGTCACAGCAAATGACCGTTGGTCAAGGGGGGGCAGCCGCTGACGTCACAGCCGTTGACCGTTGGTCCAGGGGGGGGCAAAATTTCTCGTTCAAGCCCGGCCGGCACGTGCCAAGGTCAACCAAGGGCAAAACTTTGCGCAAACACGTCTGGACGAACCGTATATTGTGTACACTTTACTATAGGAAAAACTACCACCCGCGATCCTGGTCGTATTTTTCCACGGATTTTCACCACACTAACACTCGTCAACGGGGCTCGTCAGCCCGCGTCTTTTGACGTATTTTTTGTAAAAATCCGTTCACTTTTAGGCACTTTTTTAAAACACTTAAGTATTTAATTTATACACTTTTTGCACTCTTAATAACTTTGTCAAACTTCATTTCGCGCGGACACTCGATACGTCGTTGAGTTTGTCTTGCCAAGACGCTTCGAACGAAATGTCGTTTTCGAAAATCGGACCACTTTTCACAAAGTTAGTAAAATCGCCACTCAAAAAGTTCACTAACTTTTTAACACACTTTTTCAACAAACTGAGTATGCCACTTTGTTAAACTACTTGGCCCCGACTCAGATTTCGATTTTCATCAAAATCGGCCCAGTAGTTTTTGCGTGGTGCAACTTCAAAGTTTCCACCAAAACTTATACACTTTTTGAACAATTCGTCAAATTCTTTACACTTGCACTACTCCGCCAATATCACTCCGATCGGGCCGAGCGACACTTCGTTCGAAAGGGCGTACAAGCACCTACGATATTCGGGCCAAACGAGTGGGCCCAGGCGCCTCCAACTCGTTTTGCAGGAGTTATGCAACTTTTCCACTTTACTTAATTAAGTGTAAACTTTGAACTTCCATAACTTTTTTGTTTATGGACCGATCTGAGCGTCCGACCACTCGCCAGAAAGGTATTTTTACGACGCACACGTTGGTGTTTTTTCTGTTTCGATTGGCCTCACACTTTTCAATATATTTTGAAAAAACACTTAAAAAAGTTGTTTAACTCTTAATATAAAATTCAATTTTTCACTAAACCACCCGATATGGGTATCAAACGATAGGTAATAACGTCCCGCACCATTTAACACTTTGGTTGGGCGAATCCGAGCATTTTTCGCCAAGTTATTTTAGAAAAACCGCGTGCACAGTCACTTTTTTGTTTATGAACTTTTTCCAAAAATTTTTTGCATATGGCCGGAGGACGGCGGCTCCGCGACTTATCAACAAAAATTTTGTGAAAAGTTCGATAACTTTTTGAAATATTCAACTTTTCCTTTTTGCACCAATTTGAAATTTCACATATACGGCCGATTATGCACACTGCATATATATTGAGTAAACTCAGACACGGAGCTCGACAGAAACACGTCTGCTCACGACGACGGCTCGAGCGTTACTACAGGGATAACTGGCTTGTGGCCGCCAAGCGTTCATAGCGACGTGGCTTTTTGATCCTTCGATGTCGGCTCTTCCTATCATTGTGAAGCAAAATTCACCAAGCGTAGGATTGTTCACCCTTTCAAGGGAACGTGAGCTGGGTTTAGACCGTCGTGAGACAGGTTAGTTTTACCCTACTGGTGTGTGCTTATAGTCGCTATCTTAACGGAATTCCTGTGCAGTACGAGAGGAACCACAGGTACGGACCACTGGCTCAATACTAGTCCGACCGGACTTTGGTATGACGCTACGTCCGCTGGATTATGCCTGAACGCCTCTAAGGTCGTAGCCAATCCGAGCTGATAGCGCTTCTCAAACCCATTAGGTGTTCGGAAGCTAGCGGGCCTAACAACCCTCTGAGATCCGTTGGAGTCTGCCTTCGCAGCCCGGCGTCTCATCCCGCTATACCTAGGCCGCAATGAGTGGAGTTCGCTGCACGTGTTAGTACCGTAACTGGGAACGCCGTTGGCTTGAGCTCTGCCCAACGTGGATATACCTAGTTTCGACACCTATCAACCGCCCGCAAACGACGGGACTTCAGGCTGGGAGCTGCGAGTTGTAGAGATGCGTTCGCATCGATCCTCTCAGGCGACCCATGCTTGGTGGTTTGTCCGTGTGCCCCTTCCTCGATGTGCGCAAGCGCGTCTTGGTCTGGGGACCACGTCGACACAGGGGATACTTTTGTGAGAGCAAGAGTGTACTTGGTTGAGTGTAGCAAGGGATTGCGTGCCCCTTCCTCGATGGCGTATTTAACCATCTTGGTCTGGGGACCGTGGTACCGTGCTCTGGTGAAGCTTGGTGCGTGCTCCTTCCTTGTCAGACGAGTGACTTGACTTGGTCTGGAGACCGTTCCTTTACACTAGTGGACAAGAGTTGGCTCCTTCTCCGTGTCAGACGAGTGACTTGACATGGTATGGAGCGGGACACGTAACACTGGTGAGCTTGTCAGCGTGCCTCCTTCTCGACTTGATTGTCTTGATGTGAGGACCGTGCGACCCACACCAGTACAGTCATACGGACTACCCATACCCTAGCGTTGAAGCTTGGCTACCTTCATCGTCAAGGGAGTGGGTTGGTCACTGGTGAAGCTTGGTGCGTGCTCCTTCCTTGTCAGACGAGTGACTTGACTTGGTCTGGAGACCGTTCCTTTACACTAGTGGACAAGAGTTGGCTCCTTCCGTGTCAGACGAGTGACTTGACCATGGTATGGAGCGGGACACGTAACACTAGTGAGCTTGTCGGCGTGCCTCCTTCTTGACTTGATTGTCTTGATGTGAGGACCGTGCGACCCACACCAGTACGTATACTGTACACTCATTATGGCTCTACCTTGTCCTGTTCATGAAGTGCTTAATGCAGCCATGGACTAGGTAATGGGTACTGGTGAAGCTTGACTTAGGCTCCTTCCTTGTCAGACGAGTGACTTGACTTGGTCTGGAGACTAAGGCTTTACATTGGTGGACATGCATCGTGCTCCTAGCTTGTCAGACGAGTGACTTGACATGCTGTGGAGAAGGTTGCTTAACACTGATGAGCTTGTCGGCGTGCCTCCTTCTTGACTTGATTGTCTCGATGTGAGGACCGTGCGGACCACACCAGTGAGTCATATAAGTACACTCGTAGTAAGCTTTTGTTCACCTTGTCTGGTCTGTGTTGTGCTCGACCGCCTTCACGGACAATGGACTTGATGGATACTGGTGAAGCTTGGTGCAGGCTCCTTCCTTGTCAGACGAGCGACTTGACTTGGTCTGGAGACTGTTCCTTTACATTAGTGGACATGTGTCGTGCTTCTTCCTTGTCAGACGAGTGACTTGACATAGGTTGGAGATGGACGCGTAACACTAATGAGCTTGTCGGCGTTCCTCCTTCTTGACTTGATTGTCTTGATGCGAGGAACGTGCAGACCACACCAGTAAGCTTACATGCTCTCGTTACAAGTTGTATATGTTGACCCGTTTGGGCCGGTTGCCTTGCGCATGATGATGTTGACCATGTTTGGTTAACGTGTCGTGTGTCGAGGTGGTCGGTCTTGGTAGTAGGATGTCTTGTGCATGGCGTGTTGACCTCGTCGGTCGATGTGTCGTGTACGAGATGACCTACTTGCCCGTCGGTTGTCCAAGTTGTATGATGTGTTGACTTAGTCGACGTGTCATGTGCTTGGATGATTGGCGTACGGGTCATGTATGGTGTACTTCCTTCGGTTGAAGGGATGTACTAGTACATACTTGTATTAATTGTTTATTTCACGATCTGGTCTTTTGATTGGATCGTGAAAAAACGCTAAGTCCAAGAATCCTGAACTCGAGAGGAAAGCGCTGATGGCAACCTTTTTGACAGGACGTCCCTAGAAAACGGCTTTTTCCTTTTCGGCATTAAGTGGCATGTTTAACGTGGCTAGAACATCAATTATCCTGCAAATGGCACTCAAGCTTGGCAAAAGTCTCGAAACACTCCTATCTTGACGCACCGGCAACCGCAACACGATGCAAAACAAATTGCACGAGCTACTGATACTTGTACCATGCACGGTACACGGTTCCGAAAATTACGCCTGAAAGTATGCAATTTGGTGCTACCCTAGGGAACTTGTATGGGGAAGCCTACCTACGCGTGTCGCACGTTGCAAGTTGCATGGTCGTCGATCAGAGGCATGCAAAAGCACCTATCTAGGGGAATTACTCTACGTTCTAGTAGCTAGTGCGATTTTCCGGTCCAGCACGGCAGTACGCCTGCATGCATACAATCCATGTACCAACCATGTACCTAGGCGTTGGTCAGTAGCTTTTGGCGCCACATGGAGAAAGTATTCGAGTTCAGATTTCTGGGACTTAGCGTATTTTTCAAAACTATTAATGGAAATTAAACTATAAATGGGTCTCAAGCTAGGCGTTGGTCAGTAGCTTTTGGCGCAACATGGAGGAAGTATTCGAGTTCAGATTTCTGGGACTTAGCGTATTTTTCAAAACTATTAATGGAAATTAAACTATAAATGGGTCTCAAGCTAGGCGTTGGTCAGTAGCTTTTGGCGCCACATGGAGGAAGTATTCGAGTTCAGATTTCTGGGACTTAGCGTATTTTTCAAAACTATTAATGGAAATTAAACTATAAATGGGTCTCAAGCTAGGCGTTGGTCAGTAGCTTTTGGCGCAACATGGAGGAAGTATTCGAGTTCAGATTTCTGGGACTTAGCGTATTTTTCAAAACTATTAATGGAAATTAAACTATAAATGGGTCACAAGCTAGGCGTTGGTCAGTAGCTTTTGGCGCAACATGGAGGAAGTATTCGAGTTCAGATTTCTGGGACTTAGCGTATTTTTCAATCATATTAAACCGAATCAAACATAAAAATGATGAAACCTACACGACGTTCCTAGGTTATGGACGAAAACTGACGATTTAGTGCCGGTCAGGATAGCCGTGCACCAAAATTGTGTACCGATCAGGGAAAGTACAACACGGAGGGCGCAGCCCGAGCGTACGCGTTCATGGATGTCCATGTTGGTACAAGTTGCCGGTCAGGATAGCCGTGCACCAAAATTGTGTACCGATCAGGGAAAGTACAACACGGAGGGCGCAGCCCGAGCGTACGCGTTCATGGATGTCCATGTTGGTACAAGTTGCCGGTCAGGATAGCCGTGCACCAAAATTGTGTACCGATCAGGGAAAGTACAACACGGAGGGCGCAGCCCGAGCGTACGCGTTCATGGATGTCCATGTTGGTACAAGTTGCCGGTCAGGATAGCCGTGCACCAAAATTGTGTACCGATCAGGGAAAGTACAACACGGAGGGCGCAGCCCGAGCGTACGCGTTCATGGATGTCCATGTTGGTACAAGTTGCCGGTCAGGATAGCCGTGCACCAAAATTGTGTACCGATCAGGGAAAGTACAACACGGAGGGCGCAGCCCGAGCGTACGCGTTCATGGATGTCCATGTTGGTACAAGTTGCCGGTCAGGATAGCCGTGCACCAAAATTGTGTACCGATCAGGGAAAGTACAACACGGAGGGCGCAGCCCGAGCGTACGCGTTCATGGATGTCCATGTTGGTACAAGTTGCCGGTCAGGATAGCCGTGCACCAAAATTGTGTACCGATCAGGGAAAGTACACTACGTTCCTATGACTTGGGTGAAAAGTGTTGATAAAGTGCCGGATAGGATAGACCGTGGCTTATCGTACACATCACAAACAAAAACCCCTTAGTGAGCAGTAGCAAGTGTCGATGGAACAAAGCGAAGGCAATACAAACTGATCAAGTACAATAAAGAACGCTACGTACTAGGACTTCTGTCCAAGAATGGTGTCCGCGACGGGAGGGCAATGGTCGAGCAAGCAGGTTTCCCTAGTAAACCTTGTATGGTAAACATACCCAAGCGTGTCCGTATGCACGCAACGATAGTCACGAACGGGCACATACCTAGGGAAAGTACTCTACGTACTAGGACTTCTGTCCAAGAATGGTGTCCGCGACGGTCGGGGAAGCAGGTTACTTATCATGGCAAACAAGTTAAATAGCTACCTTAAGAGAACGAAAGTTACTGTGGATGGAACAAAACGTGTGCCTAGAATTCCTTCCTGGTTTCCCTAGTAAACCTTGTATGGTAAACATACCCAAGCGTGTCCGTATGCACGCAACGATAGTCACGAACGGGCACATACCTAGGGAAAGTACTCTACGTACTAGGACTTCTGTCCAAGAATGGTGTCCGCGACGGGAGGGCAATGGTCGAGCAAGCAGGTTTCCCTAGTAAACCTTGTATGGTAAACATACCCAAGCGTGTCCGTATGCACGCAACGATAGTCACGAACGGGCACATACCTAGGGAAAGTACTCTACGTACTAGGACTTCTGTCCAAGAATGGTGTCCGCGACGGGAGGGCAATGGTCGAGCAAGCAGGTTTCCCTAGTAAACCTTGTATGGTAAACATACCCAAGCGTGTCCGTATGCACGCAACGATAGTCACGAACGGGCACATACCTAGGGAAAGTACTCTACGTACTAGGACTTCTGTCCAAGAATGGTGTCCGCGACGGGAGGGCAATGGTCGAGCAAGCAGGTTTCCCTAGTAAACCTTGTATGGTAAACATACCCAAGCGTGTCCGTATGCACGCAACGATAGTCACGAACGGGCACATACCTAGGGAAAGTACTCTACGTACTAGGACTTCTGTCCAAGAATGGTGTCCGCGACGGGAGGGCAATGGTCGAGCAAGCAGGTTTCCCTAGTAAACCTTGTATGGTAAACATACCCAAGCGTGTCCGTATGCACGCAACGATAGTCACGAACGGGCACATACCTAGGGAAAGTACTCTACGTACTAGGACTTCTGTCCAAGAATGGTGTCCGCGACGGGAGGGCAATGGTCGAGCAAGCAGGTTTCCCTAGTAAACCTTGTATGGTAAACATACCCAAGCGTGTCCGTATGCACGCAACGATAGTCACGAACGGGCACATACCTAGGGAAAGTACTCTACGTACTAGGACTTCTGTCCAAGAATGGTGTCCGCGACGGGAGGGCAATGGTCGAGCAAGCAGGTTTCCCTAGTAAACCTTGTATGGTAAACATACCCAAGCGTGTCCGTATGCACGCAACGATAGTCACGAACGGGCACATACCTAGGGAAAGTACTCTACGTACTAGGACTTCTGTCCAAGAATGGTGTCCGCGACGGGAGGGCAATGGTCGAGCAAGCAGGTTTCCCTAGTAAACCTTGTATGGTAAACATACCCAAGCGTGTCCGTATGCACGCAACGATAGTCACGAACGGGCACATACCTAGGGAAAGTACTCTACGTACTAGGACTTCTGTCCAAGAATGGTGTCCGCGACGGGAGGGCAATGGTCGAGCAAGCAGGTTTCCCTAGTAAACCTTGTATGGTAAACATACCCAAGCGTGTCCGTATGCACGCAACGATAGTCACGAACGGGCACATACCTAGGGAAAGTACTCTACGTACTAGGACTTCTGTCCAAGAATGGTGTCCGCGACGGGAGGGCAATGGTCGAGCAAGCAGGTTTCCCTAGTAAACCTTGTATGGTAAACATACCCAAGCGTGTCCGTATGCACGCAACGATAGTCACGAACGGGCACATACCTAGGGAAAGTACTCTACGTACTAGGACTTCTGTCCAAGAATGGTGTCCGCGACGGGAGGGCAATGGTCGAGCAAGCAGGTTTCCCTAGTAAACCTTGTATGGTAAACATACCCAAGCGTGTCCGTATGCACGCAACGATAGTCACGAACGGGCACATACCTAGGGAAAGTACTCTACGTACTAGGACTTCTGTCCAAGAATGGTGTCCGCGACGGGAGGGCAATGGTCGAGCAAGCAGGTTTCCCTAGTAAACCTTGTATGGTAAACATACCCAAGCGTGTCCGTATGCACGCAACGATAGTCACGAACGGGCACATACCTAGGGAAAGTACTCTACGTACTAGGACTTCTGTCCAAGAATGGTGTCCGCGACGGTCGGGGAAGCAGGTTACTTATCATGGCAAACAAGTTAAATAGCTACCTTAAGAGAACGAAAGTTACTGTGGATGGAACAAAACGTGTGCCTAGAATTCCTTCCTGGTTTCCCTAGTAAACCTTGTATGGTAAACATACCCAAGCGTGTCCGTATGCACGCAACGATAGTCACGAACGGGCACATACCTAGGGAAAGTACTCTACGTACTAGGACTTCTGTCCAAGAATGGTGTCCGCGACGGGAGGGCAATGGTCGAGCAAGCAGGTTTCCCTAGTAAACCTTGTATGGTAAACATACCCAAGCGTGTCCGTATGCACGCAACGATAGTCACGAACGGGCACATACCTAGGGAAAGTACTCTACGTACTAGGACTTCTGTCCAAGAATGGTGTCCGCGACGGGAGGGCAATGGTCGAGCAAGCAGGTTTCCCTAGTAAACCTTGTATGGTAAACATACCCAAGCGTGTCCGTATGCACGCAACGATAGTCACGAACGGGCACATACCTAGGGAAAGTACTCTACGTACTAGGACTTCTGTCCAAGAATGGTGTCCGCGACGGGAGGGCAATGGTCGAGCAAGCAGGTTTCCCTAGTAAACCTTGTATGGTAAACATACCCAAGCGTGTCCGTATGCACGCAACGATAGTCACGAACGGGCACATACCTAGGGAAAGTACTCTACGTACTAGGACTTCTGTCCAAGAATGGTGTCCGCGACGGGAGGGCAATGGTCGAGCAAGCAGGTTTCCCTAGTAAACCTTGTATGGTAAACATACCCAAGCGTGTCCGTATGCACGCAACGATAGTCACGAACGGGCACATACCTAGGGAAAGTACTCTACGTACTAGGACTTCTGTCCAAGAATGGTGTCCGCGACGGGAGGGCAATGGTCGAGCAAGCAGGTTTCCCTAGTAAACCTTGTATGGTAAACATACCCAAGCGTGTCCGTATGCACGCAACGATAGTCACGAACGGGCACATACCTAGGGAAAGTACTCTACGTACTAGGACTTCTGTCCAAGAATGGTGTCCGCGACGGGAGGGCAATGGTCGAGCAAGCAGGTTTCCCTAGTAAACCTTGTATGGTAAACATACCCAAGCGTGTCCGTATGCACGCAACGATAGTCACGAACGGGCACATACCTAGGGAAAGTACTCTACGTACTAGGACTTCTGTCCAAGAATGGTGTCCGCGACGGGAGGGCAATGGTCGAGCAAGCAGGTTTCCCTAGTAAACCTTGTATGGTAAACATACCCAAGCGTGTCCGTATGCACGCAACGATAGTCACGAACGGGCACATACCTAGGGAAAGTACTCTACGTACTAGGACTTCTGTCCAAGAATGGTGTCCGCGACGGGAGGGCAATGGTCGAGCAAGCAGGTTTCCCTAGTAAACCTTGTATGGTAAACATACCCAAGCGTGTCCGTATGCACGCAACGATAGTCACGAACGGGCACATACCTAGGGAAAGTACTCTACGTACTAGGACTTCTGTCCAAGAATGGTGTCCGCGACGGGAGGGCAATGGTCGAGCAAGCAGGTTTCCCTAGTAAACCTTGTATGGTAAACATACCCAAGCGTGTCCGTATGCACGCAACGATAGTCACGAACGGGCACATACCTAGGGAAAGTACTCTACGTACTAGGACTTCTGTCCAAGAATGGTGTCCGCGACGGGAGGGCAATGGTCGAGCAAGCAGGTTTCCCTAGTAAACCTTGTATGGTAAACATACCCAAGCGTGTCCGTATGCACGCAACGATAGTCACGAACGGGCACATACCTAGGGAAAGTACTCTACGTACTAGGACTTCTGTCCAAGAATGGTGTCCGCGACGGGAGGGCAATGGTCGAGCAAGCAGGTTTCCCTAGTAAACCTTGTATGGTAAACATACCCAAGCGTGTCCGTATGCACGCAACGATAGTCACGAACGGGCACATACCTAGGGAAAGTACTCTACGTACTAGGACTTCTGTCCAAGAATGGTGTCCGCGACGGGAGGGCAATGGTCGAGCAAGCAGGTTTCCCTAGTAAACCTTGTATGGTAAACATACCCAAGCGTGTCCGTATGCACGCAACGATAGTCACGAACGGGCACATACCTAGGGAAAGTACTCTACGTACTAGGACTTCTGTCCAAGAATGGTGTCCGCGACGGGAGGGCAATGGTCGAGCAAGCAGGTTTCCCTAGTAAACCTTGTATGGTAAACATACCCAAGCGTGTCCGTATGCACGCAACGATAGTCACGAACGGGCACATACCTAGGGAAAGTACTCTACGTACTAGGACTTCTGTCCAAGAATGGTGTCCGCGACGGGAGGGCAATGGTCGAGCAAGCAGGTTTCCCTAGTAAACCTTGTATGGTAAACATACCCAAGCGTGTCCGTATGCACGCAACGATAGTCACGAACGGGCACATACCTAGGGAAAGTACTCTACGTACTAGGACTTCTGTCCAAGAATGGTGTCCGCGACGGGAGGGCAATGGTCGAGCAAGCAGGTTTCCCTAGTAAACCTTGTATGGTAAACATACCCAAGCGTGTCCGTATGCACGCAACGATAGTCACGAACGGGCACATACCTAGGGAAAGTACTCTACGTACTAGGACTTCTGTCCAAGAATGGTGTCCGCGACGGGAGGGCAATGGTCGAGCAAGCAGGTTTCCCTAGTAAACCTTGTATGGTAAACATACCCAAGCGTGTCCGTATGCACGCAACGATAGTCACGAACGGGCACATACCTAGGGAAAGTACTCTACGTACTAGGACTTCTGTCCAAGAATGGTGTCCGCGACGGGAGGGCAATGGTCGAGCAAGCAGGTTTCCCTAGTAAACCTTGTATGGTAAACATACCCAAGCGTGTCCGTATGCACGCAACGATAGTCACGAACGGGCACATACCTAGGGAAAGTACTCTACGTACTAGGACTTCTGTCCAAGAATGGTGTCCGCGACGGGAGGGCAATGGTCGAGCAAGCAGGTTTCCCTAGTAAACCTTGTATGGTAAACATACCCAAGCGTGTCCGTATGCACGCAACGATAGTCACGAACGGGCACATACCTAGGGAAAGTACTCTACGTACTAGGACTTCTGTCCAAGAATGGTGTCCGCGACGGGAGGGCAATGGTCGAGCAAGCAGGTTTCCCTAGTAAACCTTGTATGGTAAACATACCCAAGCGTGTCCGTATGCACGCAACGATAGTCACGAACGGGCACATACCTAGGGAAAGTACTCTACGTACTAGGACTTCTGTCCAAGAATGGTGTCCGCGACGGGAGGGCAATGGTCGAGCAAGCAGGTTTCCCTAGTAAACCTTGTATGGTAAACATACCCAAGCGTGTCCGTATGCACGCAACGATAGTCACGAACGGGCACATACCTAGGGAAAGTACTCTACGTACTAGGACTTCTGTCCAAGAATGGTGTCCGCGACGGGAGGGCAATGGTCGAGCAAGCAGGTTTCCCTAGTAAACCTTGTATGGTAAACATACCCAAGCGTGTCCGTATGCACGCAACGATAGTCACGAACGGGCACATACCTAGGGAAAGTACTCTACGTACTAGGACTTCTGTCCAAGAATGGTGTCCGCGACGGGAGGGCAATGGTCGAGCAAGCAGGTTTCCCTAGTAAACCTTGTATGGTAAACATACCCAAGCGTGTCCGTATGCACGCAACGATAGTCACGAACGGGCACATACCTAGGGAAAGTACTCTACGTACTAGGACTTCTGTCCAAGAATGGTGTCCGCGACGGGAGGGCAATGGTCGAGC
Source organism: Anopheles merus (assembly GCF_017562075.2). Taxonomy (NCBI): domain Eukaryota; kingdom Metazoa; phylum Arthropoda; class Insecta; order Diptera; family Culicidae; genus Anopheles; species Anopheles merus. The sequence goes on from NW_024427774.1 coordinate 33,567, forward strand.
AAGCAGGTTTCCCTAGTAAACCTTGTATGGTAAACATACCCAAGCGTGTCCGTATGCACGCAACGATAGTCACGAACGGGCACATACCTAGGGAAAGTACTCTACGTACTAGGACTTCTGTCCAAGAATGGTGTCCGCGACGGGAGGGCAATGGTCGAGCAAGCAGGTTTCCCTAGTAAACCTTGTATGGTAAACATACCCAAGCGTGTCCGTATGCACGCAACGATAGTCACGAACGGGCACATACCTAGGGAAAGTACTCTACGTACTAGGACTTCTGTCCAAGAATGGTGTCCGCGACGGGAGGGCAATGGTCGAGCAAGCAGGTTTCCCTAGTAAACCTTGTATGGTAAACATACCCAAGCGTGTCCGTATGCACGCAACGATAGTCACGAACGGGCACATACCTAGGGAAAGTACTCTACGTACTAGGACTTCTGTCCAAGAATGGTGTCCGCGACGGGAGGGCAATGGTCGAGCAAGCAGGTTTCCCTAGTAAACCTTGTATGGTAAACATACCCAAGCGTGTCCGTATGCACGCAACGATAGTCACGAACGGGCACATACCTAGGGAAAGTACTCTACGTACTAGGACTTCTGTCCAAGAATGGTGTCCGCGACGGGAGGGCAATGGTCGAGCAAGCAGGTTTCCCTAGTAAACCTTGTATGGTAAACATACCCAAGCGTGTCCGTATGCACGCAACGATAGTCACGAACGGGCACATACCTAGGGAAAGTACTCTACGTACTAGGACTTCTGTCCAAGAATGGTGTCCGCGACGGGAGGGCAATGGTCGAGCAAGCAGGTTTCCCTAGTAAACCTTGTATGGTAAACATACCCAAGCGTGTCCGTATGCACGCAACGATAGTCACGAACGGGCACATACCTAGGGAAAGTACTCTACGTACTAGGACTTCTGTCCAAGAATGGTGTCCGCGACGGGAGGGCAATGGTCGAGCAAGCAGGTTTCCCTAGTAAACCTTGTATGGTAAACATACCCAAGCGTGTCCGTATGCACGCAACGATAGTCACGAACGGGCACATACCTAGGGAAAGTACTCTACGTACTAGGACTTCTGTCCAAGAATGGTGTCCGCGACGGGAGGGCAATGGTCGAGCAAGCAGGTTTCCCTAGTAAACCTTGTATGGTAAACATACCCAAGCGTGTCCGTATGCACGCAACGATAGTCACGAACGGGCACATACCTAGGGAAAGTACTCTACGTACTAGGACTTCTGTCCAAGAATGGTGTCCGCGACGGGAGGGCAATGGTCGAGCAAGCAGGTTTCCCTAGTAAACCTTGTATGGTAAACATACCCAAGCGTGTCCGTATGCACGCAACGATAGTCACGAACGGGCACATACCTAGGGAAAGTACTCTACGTACTAGGACTTCTGTCCAAGAATGGTGTCCGCGACGGGAGGGCAATGGTCGAGCAAGCAGGTTTCCCTAGTAAACCTTGTATGGTAAACATACCCAAGCGTGTCCGTATGCACGCAACGATAGTCACGAACGGGCACATACCTAGGGAAAGTACTCTACGTACTAGGACTTCTGTCCAAGAATGGTGTCCGCGACGGTCGGGGAATTGTGTGTTTGACTCAATTACCAAATCCTAGGAACATACATGTAGTGTATACAAACATTAACATTAACGCGTACGTTTGGGCTGCGCACTCCAAATGGTACACAAATAAGGGTGATTTTATGATCAGACGGACAAAAACAAAGGTGGAGAAGACAGTTTTCGGCACGATGTGCACAGAGCTCATTTCGTCGTCCCGGGCGAATGGAAAAACACAAAAATCGCGAGTTTCGCCCTCGGGCTACCGCCCTCGGGCGTATCTTTCTAGGTTTCTGTCTATAAAAGGGCAGGCCAAAAGGTGACCGGTTGAGATAAGCATTTTAAGCATACAAGCACTTTATTGCAACTTTTGACACAAAAACTAGGTACGTACATGTAGATTGTACCAACATGGACATCCATGAACGCGTACGCTCGGGCTGCGCCCTCCGTGTTGTACTTTCCCTGATCGGTACACAATTTTGGTGCATGTGTACCAACATGGACATCCATGAACGCGTACGCTCGGGCTGCGCCCTCCGTGTTGTACTTTCCCTGATCGGTACACAATTTTGGTGCACGGCTATCCTGACCGGCAACTTGTACCAACATGGACATCCATGAACGCGTACGTAGTGTACTTTCCCTGATCGGTACACAATTTTGGTGCATGTGTACCAACATGGACATCCATGAACGCGTACGCTCGGGCTGCGCCCTCCGTGTTGTACTTTCCCTGATCGGTACACAATTTTGGTGCACGGCTATCCTGACCGGCAACTTGTACCAACATGGACATCCATGAACGCGTACGTAGTGTACTTTCCCTGATCGGTACACAATTTTGGTGCACGGCTTAGGAAATGGGCTTAAAATGTTATCACTCAATCCATTTAATCTTGTTATAGTCGATACTTACCGTGCCGACCAAGTAGGACACGATACAAGGCAATGTTGTTTGAGTAATAATATATCCGCCATACATTTCAGTACAAAATTGCTCGGTCAGACCTACGGCGGGCCATAACTCGAATACTAAACGTCGCAGACATGGGTCGTAGAACAATTTTAAGCTCGTCTAATCATTCTCTATCCGATTCTGGATAGTGGTTTTTTGACCACTTTTCATCATTTTGTGACACCCCGAACCTAGGGACAGCTCCCTAGCTTTTTGCAAAAAAGTGCACCGAACGGGCCGGAGAGCTCGAGTAGTCAAAAAAATTTTTTTCGCTAAAAACCCTCAAAACGTGTCAGAAACACACCCTAGATGATGAAAAGTGCAACCAGAAAGTCAACCGACAACATGCCCGGGGGTACCAATTTGCTCTACGCGTCCCTAGGTAGGGTACTTTTTCATACAAACATCAATGTGCACGGTGCACAAAGTGCGCGGAACAAAAATTGCTCGGTCAGACCTACGGCGGGCCATAACTCGAATACTAAACGTCGCAGACATGGGTCGTAGAACAATTTTAAGCTCGTCTAATCATTCTCTATCCGATTCTGGATAGTGGTTTTTTGACCACTTTTCATCATTTTGTGACACCCCGAACCTAGGGACAGCTCCCTAGCTTTTTGCAAAAAAGTGCACCGAACGGGCCGGAGAGCTCGAGTAGTCAAAAAAATTTTTTTCGCTAAAAACCCTCAAAACGTGTCAGAAACACACCCTAGATGATGAAAAGTGCAACCAGAAAGTCAACCGACAACATGCCCGGGGGTACCAATTTGCTCTACGCGTCCCTAGGTAGGGTACTTTTTCATACAAACATCAATGTGCACGGTGCACAAAGTGCGCGGAACAAAAATTGCTCGGTCAGACCTACGGCGGGCCATAACTCGAATACTAAACGTCGCAGACATGGGTCGTAGAACAATTTTAAGCTCGTCTAATCATTCTCTATCCGATTCTGGATAGTGGTTTTTTGACCACTTTTCATCATTTTGTGACACCCCGAACCTAGGGACAGCTCCCTAGCTTTTTGCAAAAAAGTGCACCGAACGGGCCGGAGAGCTCGAGTAGTCAAAAAAATTTTTTTCGCTAAAAACCCTCAAAACGTGTCAGAAACACACCCTAGATGATGAAAAGTGCAACCAGAAAGTCAACCGACAACATGCCCGGGGGTACCAATTTGCTCTACGCGTCCCTAGGTAGGGTACTTTTTCATACAAACATCAATGTGCACGGTGCACAAAGTGCGCGGAACAAAAATTGCTCGGTCAGACCTACGGCGGGCCATAACTCGAATACTAAACGTCGCAGACATGGGTCGTAGAACAATTTTAAGCTCGTCTAATCATTCTCTATCCGATTCTGGATAGTGGTTTTTTGACCACTTTTCATCATTTTGTGACACCCCGAACCTAGGGACAGCTCCCTAGCTTTTTGCAAAAAAGTGCACCGAACGGGCCGGAGAGCTCGAGTAGTCAAAAAAATTTTTTTCGCTAAAAACCCTCAAAACGTGTCAGAAACACACCCTAGATGATGAAAAGTGCAACCAGAAAGTCAACCGACAACATGCCCGGGGGTACCAATTTGCTCTACGCGTCCCTAGGTAGGGTACTTTTTCATACAAACATCAATGTGCACGGTGCACAAAGTGCGCGGAACAAAAATTGCTCGGTCAGACCTACGGCGGGCCATAACTCGAATACTAAACGTCGCAGACATGGGTCGTAGAACAATTTTAAGCTCGTCTAATCATTCTCTATCCGATTCTGGATAGTGGTTTTTTGACCACTTTTCATCATTTTGTGACACCCCGAACCTAGGGACAGCTCCCTAGCTTTTTGCAAAAAAGTGCACCGAACGGGCCGGAGAGCTCGAGTAGTCAAAAAAATTTTTTCGCTAAAAACCCTCAAAACGTGTCAGAAACACACCCTAGATGATGAAAAGTGCAACCAGAAAGTCAACCGACAACATGCCCGGGGGTACCAATTTGCTCTACGCGTCCCTAGGTAGGGTACTTTTTCATACAAACATCAATGTGCACGGTGCACAAAGTGCGCGGAACAAAAATTGCTCGGTCAGACCTACGGCGGGCCATAACTCGAATACTAAACGTCGCAGACATGGGTCGTAGAACAATTTTAAGCTCGTCTAATCATTCTCTATCCGATTCTGGATAGTGGTTTTTTGACCACTTTTCATCATTTTGTGACACCCCGAACCTAGGGACAGCTCCCTAGCTTTTTGCAAAAAAGTGCACCGAACGGGCCGGAGAGCTCGAGTAGTCAAAAAAATTTTTTTCGCTAAAAACCCTCAAAACGTGTCAGAAACACACCCTAGATGATGAAAAGTGCAACCAGAAAGTCAACCGACAACATGCCCGGGGGTACCAATTTGCTCTACGCGTCCCTAGGTAGGGTACTTTTTCATACAAACATCAATGTGCACGGTGCACAAAGTGCGCGGAACAAAAATTGCTCGGTCAGACCTACGGCGGGCCATAACTCGAATACTAAACGTCGCAGACATGGGTCGTAGAACAATTTTAAGCTCGTCTAATCATTCTCTATCCGATTCTGGATAGTGGTTTTTTGACCACTTTTCATCATTTTGTGACACCCCGAACCTAGGGACAGCTCCCTAGCTTTTTGCAAAAAAGTGCACCGAACGGGCCGGAGAGCTCGAGTAGTCAAAAAAATTTTTTTCGCTAAAAACCCTCAAAACGTGTCAGAAACACACCCTAGATGATGAAAAGTGCAACCAGAAAGTCAACCGACAACATGCCCGGGGGTACCAATTTGCTCTACGCGTCCCTAGGTAGGGTACTTTTTCATACAAACATCAATGTGCACGGTGCACAAAGTGCGCGGAACAAAAATTGCTCGGTCAGACCTACGGCGGGCCATAACTCGAATACTAAACGTCGCAGACATGGGTCGTAGAACAATTTTAAGCTCGTCTAATCATTCTCTATCCGATTCTGGATAGTGGTTTTTTGACCACTTTTCATCATTTTGTGACACCCCGAACCTAGGGACAGCTCCCTAGCTTTTTGCAAAAAAGTGCACCGAACGGGCCGGAGAGCTCGAGTAGTCAAAAAAATTTTTTTCGCTAAAAACCCTCAAAACGTGTCAGAAACACACCCTAGATGATGAAAAGTGCAACCAGAAAGTCAACCGACAACATGCCCGGGGGTACCAATTTGCTCTACGCGTCCCTAGGTAGGGTACTTTTTCATACAAACATCAATGTGCACGGTGCACAAAGTGCGCGGAACAAAAATTGCTCGGTCAGACCTACGGCGGGCCATAACTCGAATACTAAACGTCGCAGACATGGGTCGTAGAACAATTTTAAGCTCGTCTAATCATTCTCTATCCGATTCTGGATAGTGGTTTTTTGACCACTTTTCATCATTTTGTGACACCCCGAACCTAGGGACAGCTCCCTAGCTTTTTGCAAAAAAGTGCACCGAACGGGCCGGAGAGCTCGAGTAGTCAAAAAAATTTTTTTCGCTAAAAACCCTCAAAACGTGTCAGAAACACACCCTAGATGATGAAAAGTGCAACCAGAAAGTCAACCGACAACATGCCCGGGGGTACCAATTTGCTCTACGCGTCCCTAGGTAGGGTACTTTTTCATACAAACATCAATGTGCACGGTGCACAAAGTGCGCGGAACAAAAATTGCTCGGTCAGACCTACGGCGGGCCATAACTCGAATACTAAACGTCGCAGACATGGGTCGTAGAACAATTTTAAGCTCGTCTAATCATTCTCTATCCGATTCTGGATAGTGGTTTTTTGACCACTTTTCATCATTTTGTGACACCCCGAACCTAGGGACAGCTCCCTAGCTTTTTGCAAAAAAGTGCACCGAACGGGCCGGAGAGCTCGAGTAGTCAAAAAAATTTTTTTCGCTAAAAACCCTCAAAACGTGTCAGAAACACACCCTAGATGATGAAAAGTGCAACCAGAAAGTCAACCGACAACATGCCCGGGGGTACCAATTTGCTCTACGCGTCCCTAGGTAGGGTACTTTTTCATACAAACATCAATGTGCACGGTGCACAAAGTGCGCGGAACAAAAATTGCTCGGTCAGACCTACGGCGGGCCATAACTCGAATACTAAACGTCGCAGACATGGGTCGTAGAACAATTTTAAGCTCGTCTAATCATTCTCTATCCGATTCTGGATAGTGGTTTTTTGACCACTTTTCATCATTTTGTGACACCCCGAACCTAGGGACAGCTCCCTAGCTTTTTGCAAAAAAGTGCACCGAACGGGCCGGAGAGCTCGAGTAGTCAAAAAAATTTTTTTCGCTAAAAACCCTCAAAACGTGTCAGAAACACACCCTAGATGATGAAAAGTGCAACCAGAAAGTCAACCGACAACATGCCCGGGGGTACCAATTTGCTCTACGCGTCCCTAGGTAGGGTACTTTTTCATACAAACATCAATGTGCACGGTGCACAAAGTGCGCGGAACAAAAATTGCTCGGTCAGACCTACGGCGGGCCATAACTCGAATACTAAACGTCGCAGACATGGGTCGTAGAACAATTTTAAGCTCGTCTAATCATTCTCTATCCGATTCTGGATAGTGGTTTTTTGACCACTTTTCATCATTTTGTGACACCCCGAACCTAGGGACAGCTCCCTAGCTTTTTGCAAAAAAGTGCACCGAACGGGCCGGAGAGCTCGAGTAGTCAAAAAAATTTTTTTCGCTAAAAACCCTCAAAACGTGTCAGAAACACACCCTAGATGATGAAAAGTGCAACCAGAAAGTCAACCGACAACATGCCCGGGGGTACCAATTTGCTCTACGCGTCCCTAGGTAGGGTACTTTTTCATACAAACATCAATGTGCACGGTGCACAAAGTGCGCGGAACAAAAATTGCTCGGTCAGACCTACGGCGGGCCATAACTCGAATACTAAACGTCGCAGACATGGGTCGTAGAACAATTTTAAGCTCGTCTAATCATTCTCTATCCGATTCTGGATAGTGGTTTTTTGACCACTTTTCATCATTTTGTGACACCCCGAACCTAGGGACAGCTCCCTAGCTTTTTGCAAAAAAGTGCACCGAACGGGCCGGAGAGCTCGAGTAGTCAAAAAAATTTTTTTCGCTAAAAACCCTCAAAACGTGTCAGAAACACACCCTAGATGATGAAAAGTGCAACCAGAAAGTCAACCGACAACATGCCCGGGGGTACCAATTTGCTCTACGCGTCCCTAGGTAGGGTACTTTTTCATACAAACATCAATGTGCACGGTGCACAAAGTGCGCGGAACAAAAATTGCTCGGTCAGACCTACGGCGGGCCATAACTCGAATACTAAACGTCGCAGACATGGGTCGTAGAACAATTTTAAGCTCGTCTAATCATTCTCTATCCGATTCTGGATAGTGGTTTTTTGACCACTTTTCATCATTTTGTGACACCCCGAACCTAGGGACAGCTCCCTAGCTTTTTGCAAAAAAGTGCACCGAACGGGCCGGAGAGCTCGAGTAGTCAAAAAAATTTTTTTCGCTAAAAACCCTCAAAACGTGTCAGAAACACACCCTAGATGATGAAAAGTGCAACCAGAAAGTCAACCGACAACATGCCCGGGGGTACCAATTTGCTCTACGCGTCCCTAGGTAGGGTACTTTTTCATACAAACATCAATGTGCACGGTGCACAAAGTGCGCGGAACAAAAATTGCTCGGTCAGACCTACGGCGGGCCATAACTCGAATACTAAACGTCGCAGACATGGGTCGTAGAACAATTTTAAGCTCGTCTAATCATTCTCTATCCGATTCTGGATAGTGGTTTTTTGACCACTTTTCATCATTTTGTGACACCCCGAACCTAGGGACAGCTCCCTAGCTTTTTGCAAAAAAGTGCACCGAACGGGCCGGAGAGCTCGAGTAGTCAAAAAAATTTTTTTCGCTAAAAACCCTCAAAACGTGTCAGAAACACACCCTAGATGATGAAAAGTGCAACCAGAAAGTCAACCGACAACATGCCCGGGGGTACCAATTTGCTCTACGCGTCCCTAGGTAGGGTACTTTTTCATACAAACATCAATGTGCACGGTGCACAAAGTGCGCGGAACAAAAATTGCTCGGTCAGACCTACGGCGGGCCATAACTCGAATACTAAACGTCGCAGACATGGGTCGTAGAACAATTTTAAGCTCGTCTAATCATTCTCTATCCGATTCTGGATAGTGGTTTTTTGACCACTTTTCATCATTTTGTGACACCCCGAACCTAGGGACAGCTCCCTAGCTTTTTGCAAAAAAGTGCACCGAACGGGCCGGAGAGCTCGAGTAGTCAAAAAAATTTTTTTCGCTAAAAACCCTCAAAACGTGTCAGAAACACACCCTAGATGATGAAAAGTGCAACCAGAAAGTCAACCGACAACATGCCCGGGGGTACCAATTTGCTCTACGCGTCCCTAGGTAGGGTACTTTTTCATACAAACATCAATGTGCACGGTGCACAAAGTGCGCGGAACAAAAATTGCTCGGTCAGACCTACGGCGGGCCATAACTCGAATACTAAACGTCGCAGACATGGGTCGTAGAACAATTTTAAGCTCGTCTAATCATTCTCTATCCGATTCTGGATAGTGGTTTTTTGACCACTTTTCATCATTTTGTGACACCCCGAACCTAGGGACAGCTCCCTAGCTTTTTGCAAAAAAGTGCACCGAACGGGCCGGAGAGCTCGAGTAGTCAAAAAAATTTTTTTCGCTAAAAACCCTCAAAACGTGTCAGAAACACACCCTAGATGATGAAAAGTGCAACCAGAAAGTCAACCGACAACATGCCCGGGGGTACCAATTTGCTCTACGCGTCCCTAGGTAGGGTACTTTTTCATACAAACATCAATGTGCACGGTGCACAAAGTGCGCGGAACAAAAATTGCTCGGTCAGACCTACGGCGGGCCATAACTCGAATACTAAACGTCGCAGACATGGGTCGTAGAACAATTTTAAGCTCGTCTAATCATTCTCTATCCGATTCTGGATAGTGGTTTTTTGACCACTTTTCATCATTTTGTGACACCCCGAACCTAGGGACAGCTCCCTAGCTTTTTGCAAAAAAGTGCACCGAACGGGCCGGAGAGCTCGAGTAGTCAAAAAAATTTTTTTCGCTAAAAACCCTCAAAACGTGTCAGAAACACACCCTAGATGATGAAAAGTGCAACCAGAAAGTCAACCGACAACATGCCCGGGGGTACCAATTTGCTCTACGCGTCCCTAGGTAGGGTACTTTTTCATACAAACATCAATGTGCACGGTGCACAAAGTGCGCGGAACAAAAATTGCTCGGTCAGACCTACGGCGGGCCATAACTCGAATACTAAACGTCGCAGACATGGGTCGTAGAACAATTTTAAGCTCGTCTAATCATTCTCTATCCGATTCTGGATAGTGGTTTTTTGACCACTTTTCATCATTTTGTGACACCCCGAACCTAGGGACAGCTCCCTAGCTTTTTGCAAAAAAGTGCACCGAACGGGCCGGAGAGCTCGAGTAGTCAAAAAAATTTTTTTCGCTAAAAACCCTCAAAACGTGTCAGAAACACACCCTAGATGATGAAAAGTGCAACCAGAAAGTCAACCGACAACATGCCCGGGGGTACCAATTTGCTCTACGCGTCCCTAGGTAGGGTACTTTTTCATACAAACATCAATGTGCACGGTGCACAAAGTGCGCGGAACAAAAATTGCTCGGTCAGACCTACGGCGGGCCATAACTCGAATACTAAACGTCGCAGACATGGGTCGTAGAACAATTTTAAGCTCGTCTAATCATTCTCTATCCGATTCTGGATAGTGGTTTTTTGACCACTTTTCATCATTTTGTGACACCCCGAACCTAGGGACAGCTCCCTAGCTTTTTGCAAAAAAGTGCACCGAACGGGCCGGAGAGCTCGAGTAGTCAAAAAAATTTTTTTCGCTAAAAACCCTCAAAACGTGTCAGAAACACACCCTAGATGATGAAAAGTGCAACCAGAAAGTCAACCGACAACATGCCCGGGGGTACCAATTTGCTCTACGCGTCCCTAGGTAGGGTACTTTTTCATACAAACATCAATGTGCACGGTGCACAAAGTGCGCGGAACAAAAATTGCTCGGTCAGACCTACGGCGGGCCATAACTCGAATACTAAACGTCGCAGACATGGGTCGTAGAACAATTTTAAGCTCGTCTAATCATTCTCTATCCGATTCTGGATAGTGGTTTTTTGACCACTTTTCATCATTTTGTGACACCCCGAACCTAGGGACAGCTCCCTAGCTTTTTGCAAAAAAGTGCACCGAACGGGCCGGAGAGCTCGAGTAGTCAAAAAAATTTTTTTCGCTAAAAACCCTCAAAACGTGTCAGAAACACACCCTAGATGATGAAAAGTGCAACCAGAAAGTCAACCGACAACATGCCCGGGGGTACCAATTTGCTCTACGCGTCCCTAGGTAGGGTACTTTTTCATACAAACATCAATGTGCACGGTGCACAAAGTGCGCGGAACAAAAATTGCTCGGTCAGACCTACGGCGGGCCATAACTCGAATACTAAACGTCGCAGACATGGGTCGTAGAACAATTTTAAGCTCGTCTAATCATTCTCTATCCGATTCTGGATAGTGGTTTTTTGACCACTTTTCATCATTTTGTGACACCCCGAACCTAGGGACAGCTCCCTAGCTTTTTGCAAAAAAGTGCACCGAACGGGCCGGAGAGCTCGAGTAGTCAAAAAAATTTTTTTCGCTAAAAACCCTCAAAACGTGTCAGAAACACACCCTAGATGATGAAAAGTGCAACCAGAAAGTCAACCGACAACATGCCCGGGGGTACCAATTTGCTCTACGCGTCCCTAGGTAGGGTACTTTTTCATACAAACATCAATGTGCACGGTGCACAAAGTGCGCGGAACAAAAATTGCTCGGTCAGACCTACGGCGGGCCATAACTCGAATACTAAACGTCGCAGACATGGGTCGTAGAACAATTTTAAGCTCGTCTAATCATTCTCTATCCGATTCTGGATAGTGGTTTTTTGACCACTTTTCATCATTTTGTGACACCCCGAACCTAGGGACAGCTCCCTAGCTTTTTGCAAAAAAGTGCACCGAACGGGCCGGAGAGCTCGAGTAGTCAAAAAAATTTTTTTCGCTAAAAACCCTCAAAACGTGTCAGAAACACACCCTAGATGATGAAAAGTGCAACCAGAAAGTCAACCGACAACATGCCCGGGGGTACCAATTTGCTCTACGCGTCCCTAGGTAGGGTACTTTTTCATACAAACATCAATGTGCACGGTGCACAAAGTGCGCGGAACAAAAATTGCTCGGTCAGACCTACGGCGGGCCATAACTCGAATACTAAACGTCGCAGACATGGGTCGTAGAACAATTTTAAGCTCGTCTAATCATTCTCTATCCGATTCTGGATAGTGGTTTTTTGACCACTTTTCATCATTTTGTGACACCCCGAACCTAGGGACAGCTCCCTAGCTTTTTGCAAAAAAGTGCACCGAACGGGCCGGAGAGCTCGAGTAGTCAAAAAAATTTTTTTCGCTAAAAACCCTCAAAACGTGTCAGAAACACACCCTAGATGATGAAAAGTGCAACCAGAAAGTCAACCGACAACATGCCCGGGGGTACCAATTTGCTCTACGCGTCCCTAGGTAGGGTACTTTTTCATACAAACATCAATGTGCACGGTGCACAAAGTGCGCGGAACAAAAATTGCTCGGTCAGACCTACGGCGGGCCATAACTCGAATACTAAACGTCGCAGACATGGGTCGTAGAACAATTTTAAGCTCGTCTAATCATTCTCTATCCGATTCTGGATAGTGGTTTTTTGACCACTTTTCATCATTTTGTGACACCCCGAACCTAGGGACAGCTCCCTAGCTTTTTGCAAAAAAGTGCACCGAACGGGCCGGAGAGCTCGAGTAGTCAAAAAAATTTTTTTCGCTAAAAACCCTCAAAACGTGTCAGAAACACACCCTAGATGATGAAAAGTGCAACCAGAAAGTCAACCGACAACATGCCCGGGGGTACCAATTTGCTCTACGCGTCCCTAGGTAGGGTACTTTTTCATACAAACATCAATGTGCACGGTGCACAAAGTGCGCGGAACAAAAATTGCTCGGTCAGACCTACGGCGGGCCATAACTCGAATACTAAACGTCGCAGACATGGGTCGTAGAACAATTTTAAGCTCGTCTAATCATTCTCTATCCGATTCTGGATAGTGGTTTTTTGACCACTTTTCATCATTTTGTGACACCCCGAACCTAGGGACAGCTCCCTAGCTTTTTGCAAAAAAGTGCACCGAACGGGCCGGAGAGCTCGAGTAGTCAAAAAAATTTTTTTCGCTAAAAACCCTCAAAACGTGTCAGAAACACACCCTAGATGATGAAAAGTGCAACCAGAAAGTCAACCGACAACATGCCCGGGGGTACCAATTTGCTCTACGCGTCCCTAGGTAGGGTACTTTTTCATACAAACATCAATGTGCACGGTGCACAAAGTGCGCGGAACAAAAATTGCTCGGTCAGACCTACGGCGGGCCATAACTCGAATACTAAACGTCGCAGACATGGGTCGTAGAACAATTTTAAGCTCGTCTAATCATTCTCTATCCGATTCTGGATAGTGGTTTTTTGACCACTTTTCATCATTTTGTGACACCCCGAACCTAGGGACAGCTCCCTAGCTTTTTGCAAAAAAGTGCACCGAACGGGCCGGAGAGCTCGAGTAGTCAAAAAAATTTTTTTCGCTAAAAACCCTCAAAACGTGTCAGAAACACACCCTAGATGATGAAAAGTGCAACCAGAAAGTCAACCGACAACATGCCCGGGGGTACCAATTTGCTCTACGCGTCCCTAGGTAGGGTACTTTTTCATACAAACATCAATGTGCACGGTGCACAAAGTGCGCGGAACAAAAATTGCTCGGTCAGACCTACGGCGGGCCATAACTCGAATACTAAACGTCGCAGACATGGGTCGTAGAACAATTTTAAGCTCGTCTAATCATTCTCTATCCGATTCTGGATAGTGGTTTTTTGACCACTTTTCATCATTTTGTGACACCCCGAACCTAGGGACAGCTCCCTAGCTTTTTGCAAAAAAGTGCACCGAACGGGCCGGAGAGCTCGAGTAGTCAAAAAAATTTTTTTCGCTAAAAACCCTCAAAACGTGTCAGAAACACACCCTAGATGATGAAAAGTGCAACCAGAAAGTCAACCGACAACATGCCCGGGGGTACCAATTTGCTCTACGCGTCCCTAGGTAGGGTACTTTTTCATACAAACATCAATGTGCACGGTGCACAAAGTGCGCGGAACAAAAATTGCTCGGTCAGACCTACGGCGGGCCATAACTCGAATACTAAACGTCGCAGACATGGGTCGTAGAACAATTTTAAGCTCGTCTAATCATTCTCTATCCGATTCTGGATAGTGGTTTTTTGACCACTTTTCATCATTTTGTGACACCCCGAACCTAGGGACAGCTCCCTAGCTTTTTGCAAAAAAGTGCACCGAACGGGCCGGAGAGCTCGAGTAGTCAAAAAAATTTTTTTCGCTAAAAACCCTCAAAACGTGTCAGAAACACACCCTAGATGATGAAAAGTGCAACCAGAAAGTCAACCGACAACATGCCCGGGGGTACCAATTTGCTCTACGCGTCCCTAGGTAGGGTACTTTTTCATACAAACATCAATGTGCACGGTGCACAAAGTGCGCGGAACAAAAATTGCTCGGTCAGACCTACGGCGGGCCATAACTCGAATACTAAACGTCGCAGACATGGGTCGTAGAACAATTTTAAGCTCGTCTAATCATTCTCTATCCGATTCTGGATAGTGGTTTTTTGACCACTTTTCATCATTTTGTGACACCCCGAACCTAGGGACAGCTCCCTAGCTTTTTGCAAAAAAGTGCACCGAACGGGCCGGAGAGCTCGAGTAGTCAAAAAAATTTTTTTCGCTAAAAACCCTCAAAACGTGTCAGAAACACACCCTAGATGATGAAAAGTGCAACCAGAAAGTCAACCGACAACATGCCCGGGGGTACCAATTTGCTCTACGCGTCCCTAGGTAGGGTACTTTTTCATACAAACATCAATGTGCACGGTGCACAAAGTGCGCGGAACAAAAATTGCTCGGTCAGACCTACGGCGGGCCATAACTCGAATACTAAACGTCGCAGACATGGGTCGTAGAACAATTTTAAGCTCGTCTAATCATTCTCTATCCGATTCTGGATAGTGGTTTTTTGACCACTTTTCATCATTTTGTGACACCCCGAACCTAGGGACAGCTCCCTAGCTTTTTGCAAAAAAGTGCACCGAACGGGCCGGAGAGCTCGAGTAGTCAAAAAAATTTTTTTCGCTAAAAACCCTCAAAACGTGTCAGAAACACACCCTAGATGATGAAAAGTGCAACCAGAAAGTCAACCGACAACATGCCCGGGGGTACCAATTTGCTCTACGCGTCCCTAGGTAGGGTACTTTTTCATACAAACATCAATGTGCACGGTGCACAAAGTGCGCGGAACAAAAATTGCTCGGTCAGACCTACGGCGGGCCATAACTCGAATACTAAACGTCGCAGACATGGGTCGTAGAACAATTTTAAGCTCGTCTAATCATTCTCTATCCGATTCTGGATAGTGGTTTTTTGACCACTTTTCATCATTTTGTGACACCCCGAACCTAGGGACAGCTCCCTAGCTTTTTGCAAAAAAGTGCACCGAACGGGCCGGAGAGCTCGAGTAGTCAAAAAAATTTTTTTCGCTAAAAACCCTCAAAACGTGTCAGAAACACACCCTAGATGATGAAAAGTGCAACCAGAAAGTCAACCGACAACATGCCCGGGGGTACCAATTTGCTCTACGCGTCCCTAGGTAGGGTACTTTTTCATACAAACATCAATGTGCACGGTGCACAAAGTGCGCGGAACAAAAATTGCTCGGTCAGACCTACGGCGGGCCATAACTCGAATACTAAACGTCGCAGACATGGGTCGTAGAACAATTTTAAGCTCGTCTAATCATTCTCTATCCGATTCTGGATAGTGGTTTTTTGACCACTTTTCATCATTTTGTGACACCCCGAACCTAGGGACAGCTCCCTAGCTTTTTGCAAAAAAGTGCACCGAACGGGCCGGAGAGCTCGAGTAGTCAAAAAAATTTTTTTCGCTAAAAACCCTCAAAACGTGTCAGAAACACACCCTAGATGATGAAAAGTGCAACCAGAAAGTCAACCGACAACATGCCCGGGGGTACCAATTTGCTCTACGCGTCCCTAGGTAGGGTACTTTTTCATACAAACATCAATGTGCACGGTGCACAAAGTGCGCGGAACAAAAATTGCTCGGTCAGACCTACGGCGGGCCATAACTCGAATACTAAACGTCGCAGACATGGGTCGTAGAACAATTTTAAGCTCGTCTAATCATTCTCTATCCGATTCTGGATAGTGGTTTTTTGACCACTTTTCATCATTTTGTGACACCCCGAACCTAGGGACAGCTCCCTAGCTTTTTGCAAAAAAGTGCACCGAACGGGCCGGAGAGCTCGAGTAGTCAAAAAAATTTTTTTCGCTAAAAACCCTCAAAACGTGTCAGAAACACACCCTAGATGATGAAAAGTGCAACCAGAAAGTCAACCGACAACATGCCCGGGGGTACCAATTTGCTCTACGCGTCCCTAGGTAGGGTACTTTTTCATACAAACATCAATGTGCACGGTGCACAAAGTGCGCGGAACAAAAATTGCTCGGTCAGACCTACGGCGGGCCATAACTCGAATACTAAACGTCGCAGACATGGGTCGTAGAACAATTTTAAGCTCGTCTAATCATTCTCTATCCGATTCTGGATAGTGGTTTTTTGACCACTTTTCATCATTTTGTGACACCCCGAACCTAGGGACAGCTCCCTAGCTTTTTGCAAAAAAGTGCACCGAACGGGCCGGAGAGCTCGAGTAGTCAAAAAAATTTTTTTCGCTAAAAACCCTCAAAACGTGTCAGAAACACACCCTAGATGATGAAAAGTGCAACCAGAAAGTCAACCGACAACATGCCCGGGGGTACCAATTTGCTCTACGCGTCCCTAGGTAGGGTACTTTTTCATACAAACATCAATGTGCACGGTGCACAAAGTGCGCGGAACAAAAATTGCTCGGTCAGACCTACGGCGGGCCATAACTCGAATACTAAACGTCGCAGACATGGGTCGTAGAACAATTTTAAGCTCGTCTAATCATTCTCTATCCGATTCTGGATAGTGGTTTTTTGACCACTTTTCATCATTTTGTGACACCCCGAACCTAGGGACAGCTCCCTAGCTTTTTGCAAAAAAGTGCACCGAACGGGCCGGAGAGCTCGAGTAGTCAAAAAAATTTTTTTCGCTAAAAACCCTCAAAACGTGTCAGAAACACACCCTAGATGATGAAAAGTGCAACCAGAAAGTCAACCGACAACATGCCCGGGGGTACCAATTTGCTCTACGCGTCCCTAGGTAGGGTACTTTTTCATACAAACATCAATGTGCACGGTGCACAAAGTGCGCGGAACAAAAATTGCTCGGTCAGACCTACGGCGGGCCATAACTCGAATACTAAACGTCGCAGACATGGGTCGTAGAACAATTTTAAGCTCGTCTAATCATTCTCTATCCGATTCTGGATAGTGGTTTTTTGACCACTTTTCATCATTTTGTGACACCCCGAACCTAGGGACAGCTCCCTAGCTTTTTGCAAAAAAGTGCACCGAACGGGCCGGAGAGCTCGAGTAGTCAAAAAAATTTTTTTCGCTAAAAACCCTCAAAACGTGTCAGAAACACACCCTAGATGATGAAAAGTGCAACCAGA
Source organism: Anopheles merus (assembly GCF_017562075.2). NCBI lineage: Eukaryota > Metazoa > Arthropoda > Insecta > Diptera > Culicidae > Anopheles > Anopheles merus. Next base: position 50,965 of record NW_024427774.1, read on the forward strand.
AAGTCAACCGACAACATGCCCGGGGGTACCAATTTGCTCTACGCGTCCCTAGGTAGGGTACTTTTTCATACAAACATCAATGTGCACGGTGCACAAAGTGCGCGGAACAAAAATTGCTCGGTCAGACCTACGGCGGGCCATAACTCGAATACTAAACGTCGCAGACATGGGTCGTAGAACAATTTTAAGCTCGTCTAATCATTCTCTATCCGATTCTGGATAGTGGTTTTTTGACCACTTTTCATCATTTTGTGACACCCCGAACCTAGGGACAGCTCCCTAGCTTTTTGCAAAAAAGTGCACCGAACGGGCCGGAGAGCTCGAGTAGTCAAAAAAATTTTTTTCGCTAAAAACCCTCAAAACGTGTCAGAAACACACCCTAGATGATGAAAAGTGCAACCAGAAAGTCAACCGACAACATGCCCGGGGGTACCAATTTGCTCTACGCGTCCCTAGGTAGGGTACTTTTTCATACAAACATCAATGTGCACGGTGCACAAAGTGCGCGGAACAAAAATTGCTCGGTCAGACCTACGGCGGGCCATAACTCGAATACTAAACGTCGCAGACATGGGTCGTAGAACAATTTTAAGCTCGTCTAATCATTCTCTATCCGATTCTGGATAGTGGTTTTTTGACCACTTTTCATCATTTTGTGACACCCCGAACCTAGGGACAGCTCCCTAGCTTTTTGCAAAAAAGTGCACCGAACGGGCCGGAGAGCTCGAGTAGTCAAAAAAATTTTTTTCGCTAAAAACCCTCAAAACGTGTCAGAAACACACCCTAGATGATGAAAAGTGCAACCAGAAAGTCAACCGACAACATGCCCGGGGGTACCAATTTGCTCTACGCGTCCCTAGGTAGGGTACTTTTTCATACAAACATCAATGTGCACGGTGCACAAAGTGCGCGGAACAAAAATTGCTCGGTCAGACCTACGGCGGGCCATAACTCGAATACTAAACGTCGCAGACATGGGTCGTAGAACAATTTTAAGCTCGTCTAATCATTCTCTATCCGATTCTGGATAGTGGTTTTTTGACCACTTTTCATCATTTTGTGACACCCCGAACCTAGGGACAGCTCCCTAGCTTTTTGCAAAAAAGTGCACCGAACGGGCCGGAGAGCTCGAGTAGTCAAAAAAATTTTTTTCGCTAAAAACCCTCAAAACGTGTCAGAAACACACCCTAGATGATGAAAAGTGCAACCAGAAAGTCAACCGACAACATGCCCGGGGGTACCAATTTGCTCTACGCGTCCCTAGGTAGGGTACTTTTTCATACAAACATCAAAGTGCGCTTAGCAAAAGTTCTCCGTCAGACCTACGGCGGGCCATAACTCGAAAACTAAACGTCGCAGACATGGGTCGTAGAACAATTTTAAGTTCGTCTAATGATTCTACATCCGATTCTGGATAGTGGTTTTTTGACCACTTTTCAAAATTTTGTGACACCCCAAACCTAGGGGCAGCTCCCTAGCTTTTGTCAAAAAATGGTCACCGAACGGGCCGGAGAGCTCGAGTAGTCAAAAAATTTTTTTTCGCCAAAATCACTGAAAACGTGTAGAAAACGCATTTTAGATGATGAAAAGTGAAACCAGAACGTCAAACAACAACTTTTTTGGGGGTACCCTTTTTACTCTACGGGCCCCTAGGTAAGGCGCGCCATTAGCGCTTTCCTCTCGAGTTCCCAACTTTTGCCCTCCTGGGAACATGATCATTTGTTCATTGCCTACTATAGGGAGGGTACCTTGCTCCGAGGTCAAAAATGAAAATTTCACCAAATCGTAGTTTTTACCTCTATTTTGTCGTAGGAGCATGGTTTGAGGTGTCGGTGGGTCATTTCGGCCCCCATTTGGGTCATACGTCCCCTCCCCGATTTAGTTCGTCGTATGACCATAGTCCGAACTTATGAAGCAAAAGTGGTGTCTGGTGGTGTCTGCCGATGATCTTAACCTATGATTTCGAGTTGATATGCGTATATTAGAGTAAAATTAGGCCTTGTAGTACACGGCTTATGCCCCGGACTAGGTGTCCCGGGGACAAAATCTCGAAAATTACAGACACCCCAGCATCGCTTAAGGTGGTCAGTAGCAAATATATTTTTGGGTCTTCGGACCCATGAAGAGACAGTAGCTGGCTAGTTTGCTGTACTCTTACGCTGAGAACTGGCAGCGTAGAGGGTCTACGGACCCTGAAAGGACCTACCCAACCTTTCAAAAAGCTCCCTGGAGCGGTACATCACGGGTCTACGGACCCTAAGACTTCGTCGTGATGGTTTCAAGCATAAAAGTCGTAACAGTTTAAGAGGTTTTCGTAAGCGTATATTAAATGCATGCTTGAAACTAAGCTTCGTTGTCTTTAAACACTGCAAGACCAATCGAACTTTTTAGGGAAACTCGAAGGATTCACGCTAAGCTCGATGAGCTATTAAGGGTAGTGGTGCATGGTTTGTCGGCGTTCCTTGGATCTAATCCATTGAACAAATGTGTCTGGGGTCATGGTGCAGGTAAAATAGCGTGATGAAACCGGGTTTCCCTTACCAAATGTGGCATAACTTTCCCTGAGAGCGAAGCTCAGACCCACGTAGGGGAGAGCAAAGTGGAACTTAAATGTTCTATGCAGCAAATGTTCGCCATGCGGATAAACAAGTTGGAATAGCTCAATGTAGTGTAATGCAAACACGAATCGCAATTAACGATAAGGGGACCCAGAAGCAATTCTGCGGAACCCTCGGGGGAGGTGTGAGTTGATATAATTAGAGGTGATAGTCCAAGTTGTTCGAGCTCCGGCTCGGCAGCCGATACGAGGTTCCTGTTGAGCTTGTACATCGCGCAGAGGCGCCGTTCGGTTCTAGCAATGATTCCCGCCACCATGTTTCATGCGTGCAGAGGTCCGTTAGAGCTCGAGCAATGTGTCCCGCCGTGATTACGAAAAAGTTTAACAGTTGACTAAGTTGGGGGTGTGTTCAAGTAATCGCGCAGAGATGCCGATCGGTTTCTAGCAATGTTTCCCGTCACAAGGTGGTATTGGCACCTGTGCAGAGTGACCGTTAGCAATGTCTCCCGTATCACGGTGGTGTTCTACCACTAGTGCAGAGTGACCGCTAGCAATGTCTCCCGTCACAAGGTGGTAGCCCAGTAGTGCAGAGAAGCCGCTAGCAAGTCTCCCGTCACAGAGTAAGCAGGTCCGCGAAGTGCAGAGTAGCCGTTAGCAATGTCTCCCGTATCACGGTGGTATCATTCCACTAGTGCAGAGTGACCGCTAGCAATGCTTCCCGACACACGGCGGTAGCTTACGCAGTGCAGAGAGACTCAGGAGCAAAGTCTTCCGACACACGGTGGTAACTCGACGAGGTGCAGAGTAACCGTTAGCAATGTCTCCCGTATCACGGTGGAGTTCTTCCACTAGTGCAGAGTGACCGCTAGCAATGTTTCCCGACACATCGAAGGAGTAGATCCACGAAGTGCAGAAAGATCGCTGAACCAATCAATGCATCCCGTCGTGGAGAGCTTACACGCCCGTAGGACAAAACAGTGGGGTGTATCCAAGTGAAACATTAGTATACATGAGAGTGCAGAGTACCGATTGGACTATAGTGGTCAAAACGCAGCCGGGTAATTCAACTCTGTAGCCGTACAAAGGTATCCGCCTGTTAGAAGGACACCGTACGGTTTACAGTTTTAACAAAAATGCAGCCGCGGTAATTTCAACCCAACCCACTATAGCCATTCAATGTATCCGTCATAATCATGTATACCGATCGGAGTAGCCAAAGACAATGTTCGTCTAGTGTTGTTGGGGTGTATGCGCGCAGAGATGCCGTTCGGTTTAAAGCAATGTTTCCCGTCACGAGGTGGTATTGGCACCTGTGCAGAGTGACCGTTAGCAATGTCTCCCGTATCACGGTGGAGTTCTTCCACTAGTGCAGAGTGACCGCTAGCAATGTCTCCCGTCACAAGGTGGTGCAGCCCAGCAGTGCAGAGAAGCCGCTGTCAGCAATGTTTCCCGTCACGAGGTGGTATTGGCACCTGTGCA
>NW_024427774.1:60000-65421 GCF_017562075.2 Anopheles merus
CGCGGTTCGCTGTTTCCGCTGCTTGGAGCGCGGCCATACCACAACAGAATGCACCGGCGTGGATCGATCCAGCCTGTGCCTGCGCTGCGGAGCTGCTGATCATCGAGCGGCGTCATGCACTTCGGACCCGAAGTGCATTGTCTGCGGCGGCCCACATCGCATCGCCGCCCCCATGTGCAAAGGACCGCCATCACAATGCTGAACATCCTGCAGTTCAACTCCAATCATTGTGAGAACGCCCAGGACCTGGCGTTGCACGTGATGACCACCGAGGGTCTCGACGTTCTGCTCTTGTCCGAGCCCTATTGCGTACCGCGCAATAACGGCAATTGGGTGACGGACGAGAGTAAGACGGTTGCCATCGTCGTAAACGGCAACCGGCTGCCGATACAGCGTATCAGGCACCGTCAGACCCTCGGTGTGGTTGCTGCCGACGTGGGAGGAGTAACAATTGTGAGCTGCTACGTGTCGCCGCAGACGGGAGTCCCCGAGTTCCGGAGTGTTATGGAGAAAATTGACCTGATCGTCCGCGGGTGCAGCCGGGTTCTCCTGGCCGGCGATTTCAACGCCATGCACCTTGACTGGGGAAGCAGCAGGACTTGCCCGAAGGGCTTGGAGCTTCTCCAGTTGGCGGACAACCTCGGGCTGGTGCTACTGAACAAGGCAGACTGCCTACCAACGTTCAAGGGGAACCGAGTGGGCACAACTCGGTTCCCGCCCAGCCGACCGGACGTTACATTCGCAAGCAGTGCGATAAGCCGTCTCGACCCGCGCGAAGACAGCGCCCGAGGCTGGCGCGTGCCCGACGTGGTTACGCTGAGCGACCACCGATACGTCCGGTACGAGGTTGGCGTGAGTCCACCACCAACGAGGGATCGGGCAGCACGGCGTGGACAGCGCCCGGCCCGTGTAAGCAACGCCGGTACGCGCTGGAAGACCAGTCAGTTTGACTCCCAGCTTTTCGGGAAAGCGCTGGCCATGATTGGGTTCGCCCGTCAAGCTAACAGCGTCGAAAGCTTGGTTGAGTCGCTGACCAGCGTCTGCGACGAGACGATGTCGCGGGTCTTCCCAGCGCAGGACCACACAGGTCGGCCAGCTTACTGGTGGACTCCGGCGATTCAGGCAATGATCGACGAGCTCTCCAGAAAGGAGCAGATGGCGAGGAGAACAATCCCGCTGGAAGAGCAGCTCCATACGGAACTCTTAGCTGCCAGAGAGAGCCTTCGGAAGGCTATTCGTTTGAGTAAGAACGAGGCGTTCGACCGGTTCTTGCTGTCGATCAGGGAGGATGAAACCGGAAACTTTTTCCGGAAGGTCTTCCACTGGTTCCAGGCGGCCCGCTCAGCCCCGGAACGCGATCCAGCAGAACTGCGGCGAATTGTCGACGCCTTGTTCCCGGTTCATCCGCCGGTAGAGTGGCCTGATCTCCGAGTTGGCAACATGGCGCCGCTCCGATCGATCGGCCTGACCGAGCTGGAGAATATAGCAGCCAGCATGCACCCGCGGAAGGCTCCTGGGCTTGATGGAGTACCGAACGCCGCACTTACGGTTGCTCTCAGGCAGCAACCGGAGCCCTTCCGCCGGGTGTTTCAGGAGTGCCTGGACACGTCCTGCTTTCCGCAGCCGTGGAAAAAGCAGCGACTGGTGCTCCTGCCAAAGCCAGGCAAGTCACCGGGCGAACCGTCGTCCTTTCGCCCGATTTGCCTGCTAGACAATACGGGCAAGGCTTTGGAGCGGCTGCTATTGAACCGGCTCAACGAATACATCGAGGATCCTGAGAGTCCGCAACTGTCTGAGCAGCAGTTCGGATTCCGGCGAGGGCGATCGACTCTGCAGGCTATACAGCAAGTCGTGGACGCGGGACGAAGGGCGAAGTCCTTTGGAAGGACAAACAACCGTGACCGGCGCTGCCTCATGGTTGTGGCCCTGGACGTCCGTAACGCGTTCAATACGGCTAGCTGGCAGAGCATCGCCGAGGCGCTCCAGGCGAAGGGAGTCCCCGTGCAGTTGTGCCGCATACTGCAGGACTACTTCGCCGACAGGGAGCTCACGTACGACACGGCGGACGGGCCGGTTACCCGCCGAGTATCGGCAGGTGTTCCACAGGGGTCCATATTGGGCCCCACATTGTGGAACATTATGTACGACGGCGTGCTAGCCGTAGAGCTCCCTGAGGGCGCCTCCATCGTGGGATTCGCCGACGATCTTGCGATCCTGGCAGCGGGGACAACACCGGAGCACGCAGCAGCGATCGCGGAGGAAGCCGTGGTAGCAGTCAACAGCTGGATGGTGCAGCACCATCTCTCCCTGGCACCGGAGAAAACGGAGCTGCTGATGGTGTCGAGCAAACGCAGCGGGTATAGAAATATCCCAGTTAACATCTGTGGAGTGGAAGTGCGCTCGAAGCGGTCGATCCGCTACTTGGGGGTCATGCTTCACGACCACCTGTCGTGGCGCCCACACGTCGAGATGGTCGCGGACAAGGCCCTCCGTGTGGTGCGAGCGTTGCGTGGCGTCATGCGCAACCACAGCGGCCCCAAGTGAGCAAGCGGAAGCTGCTCGCCGCAGTGGCCGCGTCCATCATCCGCTACGGCGCACCCGTCTGGGCAGAAGCCGCGGACCTGCAGTGGTGCAGGCGGATTTTGGACCGCGTGCAACGGCCCCTGGCCCAGGGCATCACGAGCGCCTTCCACTCCACCAGCTGCGAGGTAGCGGTGGTTTTGGCCGGAGAACTGCCCTACCACCTCCTGGTGAAGGAAGACGCCCGCTGCTACAACCGACTGCAGTTGAGCCCGGACAGCAGTCGAGAGGCGATTCGCCAGGAGGAGAAGGAGGCATCACAGCAGCTGTGGCAGCAACAGTGGGACGACGAGGCGGCGCAGAACACCAGCCGCTATGTACGTTGGGCCCACCGACAAGTGCCAGACGTGCGCCTGTGGACGGGACGGAAGCACGGGGAGGTAGACTTCTACCTCTCGCAGGTATTGAGTGGACACGCATTCGTCCACGAATTCCTCATGTGTTCGGGTTCGCTCCGTCCCCGGACTGTCCCAGGTGCGCAGGGTCGGTCGAGTCGGTGGCCCACGTACTGTCGTGTGTCCCCGCTTCGCGGATGTTCGGGCGGAACTATGCACGGCGTCGACGAGGACAACATCGGCAGTCGTCTGCTGGAGAGCGCGGAGTCGTGGGACCGCATCCAGCAAGCGGCTCGGCAGATCCTCTCCGTGCTGCAGGAGGACTGGCGGCAGGAGCAGCTTACCTTGGCAGTCGCTGAGGCTGCTCAGCCAGATCCAGCAGCCAGCCCGCCCGAGGACATGGCGGAGGCAGAGCGGAGACTGCTGAGGCGACGGGAGGTGCGCAACCGCAGCGCCCGGCGAATGCGGCAGCGGCGTCGGCAGGAGCGGCTCGGCGAGAACGAGGTCGTCCCTGCAATCTTGGCACGCGCAGCGGCCAATGACGCAGCGGCCAACGACGCAGCGGAGTCCGACAGGGGAGGTCGAGGAGGAGGAGGTCAGCCCTCCAGAACCGCCAATCCCCCCGCGCAGCCGGGGATTGCCTCCCTCCCCACGCACGTGGAGATGCGGCGACTGCGGCGTAACTTTATGCAGCTCCAATACCGGGAAGGCGTCGGCCGGCGTGCTAGAGCTGTTCCGCAGGGTCGCCAACGACGTGGGCGACTACCACCATCTGCAGCGGAAGTGGAGCGGCGTCGCATTAACCGGCGGCAGAGAGAGAGGCAGCGGCGGCTGGAGCAACGGCAAGCGGAGGTCGAGGCTCAGCCTCCCCCGCGGGACGAGCTGCCGAGCTCCCAGCTGCCGAACGAAGAATCTGGCCTCACCGAATGACGAGCGAGCTGCCGTAACATCGGCGAACGTGTCCGCGCGCTGACGCAGCTCTGTGATGATACGGTGAAACCTGCAAGGATTAGGACAAGGACAACGGTTACCGGAACATATTTAATGTTAAAAAGGCGGCAACGAAAACCTTTCACGAAAGGAAAAAAAATAGTGAAAAAAAAAAAAAGTTTTTGAATTCAAATAAATAAAGAGAAAGGCCCAAACGGGCGGAATTCCCGGCGGGGGGAAATCCGTTAGTGGTAACCCCCCGCCGGTAGGAGCGGGGTTCTTTCGGGAAACAATGGTCCTCAATAAAGAACTCTTGAAGAATTTAAAAAAAAAAAAAAAAGAAGTGGAGCTTGCGGCTTAATTTGACTCAACACGGGAAAACTTACCAGGTCCGAACTTATTGAGGTAAGACAGATTGATAGCTCTTTCTCAAACTTAAGGGTAGTGGTGCATGGCCGTTCTTAGTTCGTGGAATGATTTGTCTGGTTAATTCCGATAACGAACGCGACTCAGTCAAGCTAACTAGAACGCTGTCAGTAGTGTGCCTCCGGGCGCACCTGACGTTAGGAGTGGCGGGTGTCCTCACGGGTGCCCGTCACTTAGTTTGCCCTGCTTAGCGGGACAACTTGTGTTTAGCAAGATGAGATTGAGCGATAACAGGTCCGTGATGCCCTTAGATGTTCTGGGCTGCACGCGTGCTACAATGTGAGCAGCAGCGTGTTCTCGCCTTATGGCGCCCCCATTCCGAGAGGAACGGGAAATCACCCAAATGCTCATTTAGTAGGGATTGGGGACTGCAATGGTCCCCATGAACCTGGAATTTCTAGTAAGTGCTAGTCATTAGCTAGCGCTGATTACGTCCCTGCCCTTTGTACACACCGCCCGTCGCTACTACCGATGGATTATTTAGTGAGGTCTCTGGAGGCACACCTTCCGCGATTCCTTCGTGAGTTGCAGTTGGCACGGCCGAAGTTGACCGAACTTGATGATTTAGAGGAAGTAAAAGTCGTAACAAGGTTTCCGTAGGTGAACCGCTGCGGAAGGATCATTAACGTGGTTATAATGAGTTATAACGAGGTTGGAGTGTTATGTTGGAGGTCGAGTGCGCTGCTTACCAAACTTTGAACGTGGTAACTTGCACGCGCGTGACATGCACGGCAAAACCTCAGTCTTGAATGTGCGGGGATTTCCTTAAGGTTCTCTCTCCCGGAGATCGTCACTATCCGGGACGTACATTCATTTGTACCTGCATTTGCGTAAGCTTATGTAGAGAGCATATCAAGACGGGACGTTTTGTGTTTGGGGTCGAGTGCGTTGATACCAAACTTTGAACGCGGTAACTTGTACTCGGCGCCTACACGCACTCCCTAACTGGTGCTTGCCGTTCTTAACTATTGGTCTTGATATGTGCGGGGAGTTCCTTAAGGTTCTTCCTCCCGGAGATCGTCATTATCCGGGACGTACATTAATTTGTACCTGCATTAGCGCACGCTTTTGTAGAGAGCATATCAAGACGTGAAGGGTTATGTTATGTTGGAGGGAGTGCGCTGCTTACCAACTTGAACGCGGTAACTTG
>NW_024427775.1:0-65302 GCF_017562075.2 Anopheles merus
GGTAAAGACCATACGAATCCTGAAAGCTACAGAACAGTTTTCTAATCAGTCTTCTAAGTTGTTTCGGAAAACTTTTGGAAAAAACTGATGCTATCAGAATTCGCAAACATGTCGATAACAATAATAATTATACCTGAATCTCAATTTGGGTTTAGTCTGCTAGATGTACAACACATCAGATCCATCAGAAAAAATAACATTATTGAAAATAGGGAATTAAAAAATCCACTGGTTTAGTGCTTTTAGACAATGAAAAGGCTTTCGATTCGATATGGCACCAGGGACTAATTTTCAAACTTAATAAGTTTAATTTTCCTCCTGACATAACAAACATAGTAAGATCATTTTGAATAACCGGAAAAAACTCTGTACACATTGGAAAATCCAAATCGAAACCATACCATAATGTAGCTGGTATACCACAAGGAAGCGTGCTGTCTCCTCTGTTATTCAATATTTACATAGCAGATATACCAAACACAAGATATTGTTCTAATTTCATTATGCTGATGATTTCGCTATCTCGTCCTCAGCGAAAAATCCCAAAACTATCCTTAGACGCTTAAACATCGCATTAGAGGCGTATACTAAATATTGTATACACTGGAAGCTCAAAACCAATAGTACCAAGTCAGAAGCAATCTTTTTCACAAGGAGAAAAACTTCTTCTTCTTCTTTTGGCTCAACAACCGTTGCCGGTCAAGGCCTGCCTGTACCACACTACTTGTGGGTTTGGCTTTCATTGACTTATTGATCCCCCCATAGCAGGATAGTCAGTCCTACGTATGGCGGCACGGTCCATTTGGGGCTTGAACCCATGACGGGCATGTTGTTAAGTCGTACGAGTTGACGACTGTACTACGAGACGGCTCAAGGAGAAGGAGAAAACATACCATGGTAAACGAGTATAAAATACCTTGGTATGCTCTTTGAACAACGTGTTACATTCAAAACACAAGCTGAGAATACCTTATAAAATTAGACAAAATGGTTAAAAACTATGTATCCCTTCTTAAACCGGAAATCGAAATTGAATTTAAAAAACAAATTACTTATTATAAGGGATTTTTTCGACCAGCAATGACATATGCTGCACCAGCCCGGAAAGGAATTGCTCAGTCTCATTATAAAAAGTTACAAATTAAGCAAAACAAAATCCTTAAAATGATAATTAATGTCCATCCATGGTTTACACAAGAGAGCTTCATAGGATTACAAATATGGCTACAATTAAAGAATACATTAAAAGAATCTATAGAAATATCACGATAGATGTGAATCGAGCGAAATTCCCATATTAAATCAATTAGTAGCTTAGCATACAATTCAGCTAAATTTAGGCTTAGTTATAGGTTATGGTCTTGTTTGTAATATTTAGTGTAAATTAGTTAGTTTAGTTTGCATAGCTAGGTAGTTAGTTTAGTTAGCATAGTTAGATAGGATAGTTTTAAAACAAAATTGTGGGTTTTTTGTATATTTTTCCCACGCTACTACTCAACATCAGAACAAAATCGAAAAATCCAGCAATTGCTACACAGAAAACATTAATGAGGAAAGCTTAAGAGTTGAACCCATTATCGCAAGGATAATTTGTAATAACATAATGACATTGACTGCTTCGAATTCAAGTAAAAACTACTACTACTACTACTTACGAAAGCTTGCCTATCAGGAGGGGTTAGATCTAGGAAGCGAAAGCATTCACCGAGACTTCTGCAAGAACCACGACACATTAAGCATAGTCGTTCCGTTGCTACTTCGTTCCCGGGTGAGGTTTTATGAAGATTCATATACGCGCGTGTCCTTCTCGGCGGTTGTGATCGGCTGGTACTTTCGCGGTTAGTATAGTCGGAATCAGTAGTGAGACTCACCTCTAGTTTTGCACCTGCACCTACTTCTGCATTCCACTTACCGAACTCCATTAGTGTAACTTCGGGGAGAGCCGCAGTTTTACCGCCCCCATTCTAGACGAGACGTGGGAGCTTCGCCGACAGTTCTTTCAGCAAAACCACATTGCACTGGTAATCGCGTAGACCGGAAACACGAATGGCAGCACACATTTTCCGCTGACCCGAACGCTGCCATCGTCTCAAGCTTCTCAATTCTGGGAGCAGGTATTTTCCTCACCTTTCGATCATACTGTCAACAATCAGTTCCGGCCTTCCAAATTCGGTCTCGAGCACACTTAACGTCTCCTCCAAGCTATTGGGGAGCAGCAGCAGGCCTTCCACAGCCTCCAGCGCAGGTCCACTTAGCGCCCTTTGTAACCGTAGCAAATTTTCCTCTTCAGTAAAGCCACATGTAGCGGAAGATCGTTTGAAGTGCGCGTAAAACATTGGCCATTCCGTAACGGTTCCAGAAAATATCAGTAGATCGTTTCCGATAGCTTGACGTGCATTTCCATGGCTTTGGTTCAACGTTGTATTCCTGAGACCACTGAGAAGGATATTGACACGCGACTTGAACCACCATTTTGTACGTGGGTTGACTCAAGATGGTGTCGTCTGGGATGATGATTTTCGCGATCCTTTGTAACCTTTACGTTTTAAGTTTCCACCGCACGCCGCCACGCCACGTATTCTTGTTCCTGTGCCGCTCGTTGGTCACACATCCACGTCGGATCGTAGTGCGGAGGATAACTCCCACGGCTTCCCGTTGGTGTGAAGGGGGGCTGACTGGATCGAGGGTACCCGATGCCACCGCCATTGCGTTGCGCCCCAGTCGCCATACCGACACGGTCCGTATCGGCCAGCCACGCTACTGCCTTCTCCGCCTGGTTAGGTATGCACGTATCTTGTAGAGCAAATTGCCGCGTGATTTCGAGCACACGCTGCTCAAATTCAAGCTCCTTACGCGTCTTCTCTGTTTCAAACTGGAGCCGGTCAAGCTCAAGCCTTCTCTACGCACCGCTAGCTCGCGAGAAGCTACGATATCTGGGGTCGATGACGCGCCTACCCTTACCGGTGCAGCGTTCTTTGTCTCGCTGCTCCGTACTGTCGAGCTCGTCGACGGTCCAGCTTGAGACTGCTGCTGGTCAATGATATGCTCGTGGTGGTCTTCTACTGCCGAACTGTCGCTCATCGACGGTCCAACTTAAGACTCTTGCTGGTCAACGATCCGCTCGCGGGTGTCTTCTACTGCCGACCTGTCGCTTAACATTTTCACTTGCGTTTATTTAATGTTCGCGTCTCTTCCGCACCGTTTTACGCCACGCTCCGGAGATTTACTTAACATTCCCTAATTACGCTTCACTCTCAAGACTAACACAACGTTTTGCGGTGACTTACTAAAGCGTTTAACGCGAGTGATAATGTGAATATTAAATAAATAATAATAAATAAATAAATATTAATATACGGACGGACGCGGTAGAAGATTCCCTAACACACTGGGTTACACGTTCTTTATAGAATGTTGCGATTGCAACTTATTTCTACCGTTAGTCTCTATAGTAAATTAAATGACACGTTTTATAAAATTGGTTTATGACAAAAAGCTATAAAGAACGTGTCTTTATTCCGATAACGATAGAAAAAGGGCGAAATTATGGCGTACCTCACACCTGTACTCAGTGGCGTATTTAACGGTAAGCAAAGTAAGAAATTGCGAGGGGGCCTGTGAATGAGGGGCCTGGAATTTTTATTCCATTATCCATAACAGATGATAGAATATGGCACTTTTTAGCAAGTAGGGCCCCGTGGGTGATGGACGTTGGGGCTCCGCGCTAGACGACCCTAAGTAAACCCCCCCGACAGCAACAAATTTAAGTTGAAATGTTACATAATCAGGGACGAATGCCGAGTACCCCCCGGTAATCATGTACAAACAACAATTCTTACTGCTTGGGGCCCCCGATACTTTTGTATCTTCTTCTTGTTTGGCTCAACAACCGATGCCGGTCAAGGCCTGCCAACCCACTTGTGGGGTTGGCTTTCAGTGACTTATTGATTTCCCCCATAGCAGGATAGTCAGTCCTACGTATGGCGGCACGGTCTATTTAGGGTTTGAACCCATGACGGGCATGTTGTTAAGTCGTACGAGTTGACGACTGTACCATGAGACCGGCTGTCACTTTGGTATACTACATTTTAAAAACAATTTGTATAGCAAATTCGGTCATTTCTGACTTTTAACGATTTTGAACTTTAACAAAATGCAATTTATTTTGCATTTGTAAATGTAGCTAAATCTCACTTCTCACTTTCGACAAAAAAAACGCGTTTGGCTTTTTTGGTTTTCAAGTGGCAATTGAACCGGTTATTTTTACGATTTGACATAACAACCGTCACCGGGTTGCATCACTTCGCTTCACTCTCAGCTGTCAGAGGTTGACGTTTGGGCACCTACTTTATAAATTTCTACAGCTCGGCCATCCTGACATTTAATTGCCTCAATTAACTTTCGCCTAAGTCTGGCAAGAAGCAGAGAACCCCACAAGTGGGTTGCCGGATCTGCTTCTTGCGAGATCCACTTTCTCAATTTGTCAGCTTCTAGTACGCCGTCGTACGGAATTTGAGTGTGCTGTATACCGTCATGTCCCTTACTACATATCTATCGTTGGGCAAACGCTTATGAATTATGTAAGGTCCCTTGTACCTAGCTATCAGTTTCTTATTTACATTGGTGCTGTTGTCGACATTGCGGATGACTACAATATCTCCTACTTGAAACTCAATTGCTGGGCGATGTTTTTTACTAAATTGTTCCTCATTGATTATTTTTGATTGAATAATGTTATCTGACGCAGTTTGTCGTATGCTAACTAGATTTGCCTGTACCTGGGTTGACTTTTCTTTGAGAAATTATGTTAATTCATCAACTTGGGGACCACGTTGGTCCGTTCCAAACAGTAGCATTGAAGGGTAAAACATGTTGAAGAATGTACTGTGTTGTTCAACGCGAATTCCAACGCACGAAGTTTAGTGCTCCAATCTGAGTGATCGTATGGGTTAGTCGTTTTGCTAAGCATGGGTCGTAATACTCGATTCACTCTTTCCACTGGCCATTGGCTTGTGGTGATGAAGTGGCCGTTAAAATATGGGTAATGCCACGACTCGACAAAAATTTGGTAAATTCGTTCGATGTAAAACATGTCCCTCTATCGCTAATGATTCGTCTTGGACAGCTATAGTATGAGAAGTACTGCTCTAGAGCACTACATGCGCTCTTGCTGCTAGTTGATGTTGCTGCATAAAGCTTTGTAAATTTAGTAAATGCATCTATCACAACTTGTTGGAACGGATATTGTTGTTGGGACGGCTTTAAACTGACAGCGGATTGTTGATGTTCGAATAATTGCGAATATTGATCCATGATTTCGAATAATGATAGGTGCCATCAATGCCCACTAGATGGCGTATAGAATAGATCGTGGAAAAGAGAGGGAAATCAGTTAGAAGAAACCAACCAGCTCTCCAAAAAAGGGACAAAATCGCGGCTAAGGTCAGAGAGGTCAAACCGATTTAAGCGCGCTCAAAACACTTAACGGTCCATTCGCAAAGGAGAAGCCAAGACGTTTTTTAAGCTTAACACAAATAAACAAGTCTCGCTACAAAAAGCTTGGTTTTCGTGATTATTATATTAAATAAACCCCTTTGCAAAAGCGATCGTCGCAACACTTTCAATGCATTAAGTTGCGTTTCGTGTTGTAGCTCCATTTCGGCCATCTTCGCACGAATTCCCGCTTCCATTTTTTCCTTTTCAGCCAGCAAGATCTGTTTCTGCAGCTCCTGCTCCTTCTCTAAGCGTTTCAGCGCCAACTGTGCCGATAGTCGGGAGGAAGCGACACTTCCTTGCCTGGTTGGAGTGGGGTTCTCCGGATGGCTCTTTGCAGTGTTCGGGCTAGGAAGAGGCTTAGCGGGCAGTTCCTTGCTAATACCAGGCGTCGCTTCCGATTGCAGCTTCCCCTCGGGGAGATCGGGCTGCTGGCTTGCCTTTGCAACCGTCTCTCTCTTTTTTTCCTAATTGCACGTGTCTATCTATTGATTGCCGTGCAAGAGTCTCCGATGAGGCATGTACCGGACGGCAGAAAGGGTTATTGTTTTGTGGGTATCGTTTTGTTTTAATTCTAATTCCCTATAAGAGTGTATCTGAGTTAGGTTTTTAAGAACAACAAGCAGGCAATCGTACAGATGTGCAAAATATAAAGCAGAAAGAACAGACTAATTTTTAAACAGTGCAATAAATCCTACAAAAGCCAGTTCTAAGAAAGTCTACCCAGCTACTCATTTACTGTTACACACGTAACAACATTTAAAAATTAGTGCGAAACTTTCCATCCAGGGTTATTTTCTTTAAAAAGTGTTCGCGATGACCAAGCGCGGGTTTGATTGTGGTGGCTGCGAGCGGCATAACACCGTGGACAATAAGATGCTTTGCGAGAAGTGCAAAAAGTGGTATCACTACGGGTGTGTCGGCGTCTCTATGATGGCAAATATTGGTGCAATTTGTGTGTGATGAAGGTGGGAAAGTGCGAAGCTCCGGAGATGATGGGTCATCTACAGTCCTCTAAGGAAGCCAACGCGAAGGCGGGGATGCCTGCTGAAAGCTGTGAAGGCGATAGAAGAGCCAAAAGGGCAGCACATAGTGAGGGCGAAGCCTCGGCGAATAAGCTGTCTGCAGAGGAAAAAGCACCCACAACATTCCATGCTGCAAGAAGGCCTCCTACCACAAATGCATCAATATTTTGCCATCATAGTGACGCCGACACACCCGTAGTGATAACTTTTTGCACTTCTCGCAAAGCATCTTATTGTCCACGGTGTTATGCCGCTCGCAGCCACCACAATCAAACCCGCGCTTGGTCATCGCGAACACTTTTTAAAGAAAATAACTCTGGATGGAAAGTTTCGCACTAATTTTTAAATGTTGTTACGTGTGTAACAGTAAATGAGTAGCTGGGTAGACTTTCTTAGAACTGGCTTTTGTAGGATTTATTGCACAGTTTAAAAATTAGTCTGTTCTTTCTGCTTTATATTTTGCTACTGCCGCTAACTTTTTGGATGGCGACTGTCCCTGAACAGCTGATCCGTCTTGACCGCACTTGACCCTGTTTAGCGACCGCTGCCGAACTTTGTCCTAATTGGTCCTATATTTGATCATATGTCTGTCTCGTATTTGGGAATATCTTTTTGTCCTTATCTAACAGGTGCCGCCATCTGGTGTTTATAGTTCTAACTATTCGAGCTATCCTATACAGCTTGATGTTTTGTAAACATTCGCCTGTCAAAATGCACGAGGTCGTTATCGTGCCAACACAACTAAAATATACTTTTTCTGCGATGCGATTGATGGTAAAGGGCCCAAGTGATCAATATGTACAGTGTCGAAAGGAAGTTGAACTTTTGGTATGCTATGGAGATTTCGCTGGTCTTTACGTGCAGATGCAGAATAGATTAAACATTCACAAACAGTTTCGTACAAAATTTTCAACGCGTGCCTTCATTGTAAGGAACCAATATTGTCTACTAATTGAAGTACAACACTTGTTTACGCCCAAATGACCCATTTTTTCATGAATACTGCGAATGACGTTATTGATCATTTCTTTTGGTACCAGTAATTGCAATTTATCCTGGGAAGGTTGCATGTACACTACATTATCTTTTATCAAATAACCATCAATTGAATTCGCTTCTATTTTTTCCTTCAGCTCTGTTATGTATGAATCACGAGACTGAGCGATCTGTAACTGCAAGTCAATATCTTTGTCATCGACTACTATCGCTACCTGTTTACGACTTAGCGCGTCGACATGGCTCATCGAACTACCTGGTCTATGTGTTATTGAATAATCGTAGTTCTCCAAGAACAACGACCAGCGAGCAATTTTTGCCGACGTGTTTCGATTTTTTAGAGTCTCTACTAAGGAGTTACAATCGGTGACAATTTTAAATGGTATTCCATGAACATAGGCATGAAAACGTTTCAAAGCATAAATGATGGACAATGTTTCCAACTCATAACTATGCAATTTTGCCTCGTCTGAAGATGCTGTTTTCGAAAAGTAGGCAACTGGATGAAGAGCCAAAGCCTATCGCACAAGCATCACAGTGCAGTTCTGTTTCTCTTGAAGGATCGTATACAGATATAAAGGTGCTTCAACCAATTTTTTCTTCAGAGTTTCAAAAGCTGTAACACATTGATTATCGAAGACGAAGGTAACTTTGTCTTTCAACAAATTGGTTATAGGTCTGGCCAGTATAGAAAAGGATGGGACAAAACGACGGAAAAAGGAAAACAAATGCACTGCTGCAATTGCTTCTTGTTTTGTGGCTGGGTGTGGTATTATTATTGCTTTGATATGATGATCGCTGGGGCGTATACCAGCAGCATTTGCACGATAGCCTAGGTAGTCCAATTCTTCATGCGCAAACTTACACTTATCCAAACGCAATTCCAATCCATTTTTCCGCAATGTATATAAAACTTCTTTGATGATATCAAGATGTTCATAAAAATCAACTGATGCGATAATAATATCATCAATATATACGACCAGCTTACCCTTTTCAATGAAATCTCTCAACACGTTGTTTATGAACCTTTGAAATTCGGCCGACACGTTTTTCAGCCCGAATGGCATACGTAGGTATTCGTATTGCCCGTCAGGCGTGACAAAAGCTGTATACTTGATCCAATTTCATCCATTTTAACCTGATGAAAACCACTTTTCAAATAAAGTAACGTAAAATAATTCTTGTTCCCTAAATGCTCGAGGCACGTTTCAATCAGTGGCAAAGGATAGTTATCACGGATTGTGATTTTGTTTAAAGGCCTGTAGTCTACACACTTTCGAATTTCTCCGTTCTTTTTTCTCACCAGCACAAGGGGCGAGGCATAGGGTGAATTACTAGGGCGGATTATATTCTTTTCGAGTAATTTTTAACAATCTCTCTCACTTGGTTCCGTTCGGCGTAAGACAACCGTCTCGGTTTGGAAAATATGGAGTATCGTGCATTAAGCTAATTTTCATACCATACTCCGGTGAATAATTTTCTCTAAAGGAAACTTGCAATAACATTCTTCAACAGTTCTAGCTACTAACGAGATTTGTTCATCAAGGAGATCTTTACCTATGTCAAAAAGTATCGTTATCAGAGGAAGTTCAATAGCGCATAATTGTAAGTACATTGATCGTAGTCAATTAATTTGATCACTAGCGCATCTTCATTTGATTAGGTCAAATAGTATTGTTCCAGTACTTTCGACTGAAAAATTGTTTGATAGATAAATATATTGTAATCAGCCTCTCGTATCCGATGAATCTAAATTTTATCGGCAGGAATTAGACCAGTTCGCCGCCAGACGTTAGTGTCTTAATCGGCTACGATTGTAGGTAAGAATGTATGATTGTGCCCATCTTGAGGAGAGGTCAATAATTTAGTCGACAAATTTTACAACTTGTACATCGCCCCTAGCTCTTTTAGAATGCTAGATCGCGAAGTTCTCTGCCACGTGTGTTTTCAGGGAGGTATAGGTATGGAACTCAATTTATGGTTAATAATGTGCTTTTATCATAAATTTGATGTTGCAATATAGCTAGAGTAACTTTTAATTTTGGCATAACATCTCTCTACAATAATGGGCCATGACATACAGTTTTTAGGCAAAATAATAAATTCATGTTTTATTTCATTTTTCCGATACTTGATTCGGCAATTAATTCGTCCCAGTGACAGTAACGCACTATTTCCTAAACCGCAGTATCCCGAATTTTCCGGTTTTTGTAAGAGGCTTATGGGCACCAAATTTTCATTTATAAAACTTCTGGGGCTCCCTGAATCGAAAAGAGAAAAACACACGTGGAAGAAAACTATTCGGCCCACTTAATTCTACAAACGTCACACATACCTCCTGCATGGCTGGAATGTTGTAAATAACCCGATTCCATATCCATTGAATGCACCGCAGCGGCCGGTACGTTGTTACGGTTCGGACATTCGCGATGTGAATGTCCCGTCTTCGAACACCGGAAACACGATCCATGAGGACGTTGGGGTCGTTGGCATTGGCTTTGATAGTGCCCTTGTTGCAGACAATTGTAGCACTTCACGTGCTCGATGTTCATGGGTACGTCGCGAGTAGATCGTCTCTCCTTGGGTGCAGATGTTGACGGCTGGTGACGTGTCCGCATCTCTTCATATCTTTTCAGCAAGGGTACGAGATCATCCATCTGACGAGCAGCATAACGCATAGCGGCGGTGTTGACCGGATCATTTATACCTTCGATTATGATGTCAACAAGCTCACCCTCGGGAATTTTCGCTTTCCTGGCAATATTCTTCATGTCAATGAAGTATGTTATGGTCGATTCGGAGGCAGAAAGGCGGCGACTGCGTAGCTCGTGATAAACACTTCAACGGAATATGTTTGTTGAAATGTTTCAATGAGTGTTTGCTTCAGAGCATTATATTCTAGTAAACCTGAAGCTCGAGCTAATACTTGAGCCGTCCCGGAAAGCAGTCGAAGCGTTATCACCAGTTTTTGCTTTAAGTCGATGCTGAACAATTGAAAGACTCTTTCTAATTCCTCGAACCACATCGAGATGTCAACGCCATTTTGTCCGCTAAACGACGGAACCAAGCTTTCAATCGTCGTAAGGTTGGGAAGGTTTTTTCTCAGCATTACTCTGCAGCTTCATCTCCGAAACTTCCTTCTGCAAGGTCAGCAGTTTCTTCTCCAGCTCCAGCTGATCAATTTTCTTCTGAACGGCACAGCTATTACCGGAACATTCTTCAGCAGTGTCCAACAGTGTGCCTTCCATTTTGTTTTCCTTTGCTTGCACGGGCATCACGGCGTCATACAGACTCCGGATTTGGTTAATTGTAGCGTTGGTAGGACAATCTACGCCAGCATCCGATAAAACACACACCATTTGGTCCTTTGTATGCATTTTCGTGAGTAAATCCCACTTCTGAGGTTGTAAATGTAGCTAAATCTCACTTCCCACTTTCCACAAAAAAAACGCGTTTGGCTTTTTTGGTTTTCAAGTGGCAATTGAACCGGTTTATTTTTACGATTTGACATAACAACCGTCACCGGGTTGCATCACTTCGCTTCACTCTCAGCTGTCAGAGGTTGACGTTTGGGCACCTACTTTATAAATTTCTACACATTATACATTAATTTGTAAGGTGACGAAAATTGTACCTTTTTGATTTATGAACTGTCAAAATTATCAATTCTTGTAAGTCGCATCCGCGTACCCGAGTATCGCGTAACTCGAGGAAGGATTATATTTAAGAATCGTTGCAGCTAGCTTTAATTTAGTATACTATTTTGGGAAAAGAACAATGGGCGGACAACAATGGATGGGTGATCAATTCGTAGCGGGCATTCGTGATGGTGAATTGCGGAAGCAGCTTTTGCGACAAGAAGATGTGTCGTTCGAGAAAGTAACGGCAATCGCACGCACTTGGGAAACGGCGAAGGATGATAACGAAGCCATGAGGTTGAAACCACATGTTGGAGAAATGGCTGCTGTACGAAGAGCGGCATCGAGCAACAGTGTTAGACATCATCACCCACACTACATGAATCATCAGTCATCGCAGCAAAGACCAGGAGATCGTGTGCGTAAGAACGAGCCATACTGCGACCAGCAGCAGCGTACGCAGCAGATTACCAGTGATCGTGTGCGTAAAGACGGAGCGTGTTATCGGTCTTGTAGAGCGCAAGACGCAAGCACCTGTCCAGCGCGAGAGTGGATGTGTTTCGTGTGTAAAAAGAAAGGGCATGTGTCTACGTGCTGTAGGAACACAAAGTTCAATGAGAGTTGCAGTGGTGGATTAAGGGTATCAGGGGCCCTAGGCGGTAAGACGAGTTGAGGCCTGCTGTAAATGGTAAATGGTGTTCGGGGGGGTGGGGGGGGGGGGGGGGGGGGTTTGATAGCGGCACTAAACTGGCTGTTGAGAGTTTGAACGCCGTCGGGGGGCCCTACGATCATCAGTTACAGGATCTAAAATTGATTCGTCGGCCTCGGGGCCCTTGTCCCCCCAACGTCCATCTTTCCCGGGGCCCTTGTCGCTAGTACTCTGTCCATACGGCATACTATAGAATGGCGATCTACGGGGCTCCTTAATCGGTGGGGCCTCAGGCGACCGCGTAGTTCGCCTACCGTTAGATCCGCCACTGGGTAATTGTGAAAGGTAGATGCAATCACGGTAATGTTTGGTGTCATCTGTTGTAGCCGACCAGGACTGTCCGGTTGCGTTAGTCGGTAACTTGCGCCGTCGTATTCGTCGGATCTATCCAAAGCCGATTCCAAACAGCTCGTGACGGCTGCGGATGGCTTCGGACGGTTCCAGGCGAATGCGTCGATGGGCAAAGGTAGTCATTCAAACTTTCCGATTTAACGTACAAACGGCCGTAAATACAAACGGTACCGTTGAGCAAAAAGTTTTTTGATTGATTCAAATGATCATCAGCGAAGACCTACAGGCTTTTTAATAAGAGCGGCATGTATGAAAATTGAGCAAGCTATAGCAAGCGCAAATATTCTTGCTCATCGTACGTGTGGCTCTTCTCTTACCCCCTTAGCTACACTCTCTCCATGTGTTGTCACGCTCCTTGTTTCATATCACTCTTTCTCTTTCTTTGTCACCGCTCATTATAGCATCCTCGCTCTCCGTATGTGCTGTGGTTGCTTCTTCCATAGCTTCTCACCCGCGTTTGGCGACACCTCTTACTTTCTTCTATTTCTTCCTCATCCTTTGTTACTCCTCGCCATGGCATTCTCGCTCTCTTTATGTGTTGCTCTTTGCTGCCCCCTTTATTTCATTCCTCTCTCTCTCTCTGAATTAATAGAGCTTCTCGCTCGCCGCAACCTGTTTCTCGCTACCTCACACCCCGTTTGCCATAGAAATAATTCCCCATTGTTATATGGGAACGGATTAGATTAAATTTTCCGAGATGGCCAAGTACATTTTCGGTCAGGGCGAAGTAATGGATGAAATTAAAAGAATTTTCCCAAAATATTGGATGAAAATGGGAAGGATTTGAGTAGTAGTAGTAAGATTTGTTTATAGAGATTTTGAGTCTTGCGACTACATTCATCTCTTTGCAGGTAGATTTTTGGTGTGGAGTTTGGTTGATTTGATTATATTTTGTTTATAGGTCTGTGTCTTTCAGAAATTTGAGGAGGTTCTTTTGATGGAGTTTGTTATAAGATAGAGCATCACCAATGTTGTTTGAGATGTTGTATTCTATGCGTTTATGTTCGTAACCACGGCATTCAACCAAAAGGTGACTGATGGCAATGGAGACACCGTGTAGCATATCTGCTAAACGGAACTTATTATAAACACACAATCAGCTATAGAGACATTGTAACACACTATGGAAAGCCAAATCACACTATTGCAACACATTCATTATATTACATCAGCAAATCAATCTACACTATAGCAACATACCCAGACCATACCGTCCATAGAAAAAAAAATTGAGACACATTTATCGAAAACAACCGAAACGCGCAACATAAGCAATTCAATCGTTACTGCAGCAGACAGAGAACGCATAGCAACTTATTGCTAAAAGCGCAGTGTAGGCAAAGATCAACGAACGCACCCGTTCTTTGGCTAGAACAGTTTATACTTTCCAGAACCTTCGTAACAAAACTAAAAGCGCAGCATAGGCAGATAATGACAGACACCTCACTCCGAAACAATGTATAAATTGCACCTCATATCACTAACCTTTAATTAGGACAAAAACACATTCCAAAACCAAATGTACGAAACCCATTTAGTATAAATAAAACCAATTCCGACCGTGACGGGTCAGATTCTTTCGGACTGTCAGGATAGGACTATGCCCATCCAACATCTATCGACTTCTCATTTAAAGAGTTTAGTTATGTCCCCCTTCCCACCTCGGCTCATGTCAGTAAAAACTGACCTACCGCGACGGTACTTGAAGTACAGTTGTACGATCATCGCATTACATGGCGATAGTAACTAACAATCTTCAAACCCATTACATGGCGACTGTGACTATCTTCCGAGCTCATTACAACCGCAATAACTGCATAGTGGGGGACTGCTCTTTTCCATTAAATAGCTGTTGGTGAGAAGTGTGTGACCTATCCGCAGTCTAGACAAATTTTTTTGGTCTTTTCTAGAGTCTGTATGTGGCCAATCGTTTGTGGATGTTTTGATTTGGCGTAGAGTCCGACTTGATGTTGTTTATTTGTTTATTTGTTTATTTGTAAATGTTAAGTGATTGGCCATCATTGACCTTATCACTGATCTCATAAACTAAACTTATAATAACATAAAGCATCATGGTACAATGTAACATCAGCACAAAATAAATAACAAAGAGTATCACAGCAAGAAAAACAGGTTAACTAGGAGAATTCCAGTCAAAAGAGTCATAATGTGCATAAAATCGGATAGCCATCGCCGTCAAAGGTTCATTATCGCTTTATGCACGTCTAGTTTGGTCAATTCTTAGTAGCCTAAAGTTTCTTAAAATACGAGCAGGTACGTGGAAATTAACTCTAGCTAAAAGGTCCGGTGAATCTATCTCTCCGAGGATGATTTTTTTCATGTACAAGATTTGCGCCGTTTCGCGACGAGTAGCGAGAGATTCAAGTCCAAAAATTAAACACCGGGCATGATAACTAGGTCTCGCTGCTACGTTACGCCAGGGTGTGAACCGTAAGACCAAATGGTGATTTTTTCTGCACTGACTCAATCTCATTCGACCATAACGACGACGATGGGCACCAAACTACTGAGGAGTATTCTGTATGTTGTGTGCCAAATTTTTTGGCATAACGAAGAAACGATGTTTTTGCTGAGTCTGATTAGGTCTTTTTTAGATAATTCGTCATCTTGTTTAGTCAATTCGACTCTTCCCTTGTTAGCAAGAAGGTCTGCTTTTTCGTTTCCAGGTATGCCCATATGGCTAGGTACTCAACAGAAATCTACTTTAAATGTTTCGAGTAGTTCTTCTATGCGCTGTATGTGTGGGTCGTGTGATGCTCCTGCTTATAATGATCGAAGTACGCTGGCGCTATCTGTGCAAATCGCGTTGGGTTTTTCAGTGCTGAGATCTTCAATAGCTATGAGTATTGCTATAGCTTCAGCAGAGAAGATGCTGGTATGGTTAGGTAATTTTATGGCACAATTACTGGTGGCTGATGTTATACCACAACCGGCATCGTTATCTTTAACGGATCCGTCTATATAGATATGGTGATAAATTGAATATTTTGTGTTGACCAGCACATTGAAATGTTGTTGAACTATTGTCCTGTTAGGTTCTTGCTTGTGTAGATTTTCCATATTCCAATCAATTATTGGTTGTGGTTGGTACCATGGTCGAGACCCGTGACGAGGTTGTTTAATGACGTTTGGAAGATGATAGTTTGTAAGATATAAAAATTCTTCATGTGCTCTGTTAATAAAGCTGAACATTGGCATATATTTCTCCTGTAGTCTTGCAGCGATAGCTGTCATGTTTAGTGTTGTTAGGTGATCGAATGGAAGCTGTCCGCTTTCGCATATGATCGATTCAATCAGACTTGATTTAAAAGCTCCGGTAGCATATCTCAGAGCTGTATGGTAAATTGGTCCTAAAACTTTGATAAAACGCGACTTTTGTAAGGATGCTAGTTCAATACCATAGAATATTTTTGGAAGAAGCCAGGATTTGATGATTTTAAGCATGGTGGAACAAGAGGGGTGGGAAGAGCTACAGGAAATCATGCGGAGTAAGTTAAGTTTATTTTTACATTGTATTTTGACATTTGAGCAATGTTTTGCAAAAGTTAGACGGTTATCAATTGTTATACCCAAAATTCTGGCTGAATTAACGAATGGAATTTTTGTTTTGTTAATCTATATCGGAGTGTTTGGAATTTTTGTCCAATTGCTGTTTGATGGACGTGAAATGTGTAGTACGTGGCACTTGTTTAGATTTAAATCGTGTCCGGAACGTTTTTTCCACTGGTTGATGCTTCTCATGCACTCTGTAATATGTTTTTTTGCTGTTCTGCAGCAGCCTGAGGAAGTGGCAAGGATTATGTCGTCAGCGTATATGAATATTTAGGTATATTTGGGAATACAGTGGAGTAAGGATTCTATGCTAACCAGAAAAAGCGTTGGCGAGAGGATGGCACCTTGTGGTACACCATTTTCCATCAACTTGAAATTTGAGACTGTACTTCCAACCCTAAATTGGAAGAACCTATCATTGAGGAAGTCTTGGATGAACGTTGTGAGGCGCCCCCCAAAACTCCATTTTTTGAGATGTTGAAGAATAGACCATCTCCAAGTGCGATCAAACGCTTTTGATAGATCAATAACTGCACAGTTTGTCACCTGTTTTTTCTCTTGAGCTGCGATCAGAAAACCTTCCAGTGCAGCGAAGTATCTTTCAGTACCTCTACCAGTCCTGAAAGCGTGAATCAAGAGTTTTCTTGATTCCAACTCATGCATTAAACGCCTGTTTATCATTCGCTCAAGGACTTTACTGATGCAGTTTAGTAATGAAATAGGTCGATAGCTGTTTTGGTCGGTTGGATCCTTTCCTGGTTTCAGTAGGAGAATGGTGATGCTCAGTTTCTAGTCTTCGGGTATTTTACCCTCGTTCCATATTCTGTTGTACAAGTGGAGGAGTGTTTTTTTACATGTGTATGGGAGATTTTGCAAAAAAGGGTATGGTATATTGTCCGGGCCAGCAGATTTTCCTGAGCATCTCTTTAGACAACATTCCAGATCAGGCATTGAGAAGTCTTGATTGTATTGGAGATGATTAAGGTTTCGGAAAGCTATCGGTTTGGCTTCGGAGGAATTTTTATGAGAGATGAAAGATGGGGAATAATTAGATGATGCAGAGCTTTCATAAAAGTGATTGCTAAAGTTTGCGCAACATTTTAGCATTAGTAAGGAAAGAGGAATTTTCTTGCAGTATAATAGAGCAGGATGTAAGCTTTAGCTTTCCACATAGAGCCGAGATGTTACTCCACATTTTCCGGCTGTCTGTATGAAAGTTAATTTCGTCCAAAAAGGTATCCCAGCGGTCCTTTTTTGCCTTCCGTATCCCTTCTTTAGCTAATCTGTTTGCTTCGCGGTATTCTTCCGCTAGAATAGGAGTACTTAAGTTGTCTTTGATTTTGCTGGTTTTATGTAGAGCGTGAAGTAGTTTCTTCCTTTTCTTTATTAAAGAAGCTACAGTTTTGTTCCACCATGGAGCATTTCGTTTGCTTGGCTTTCCTTTTGTTTGAGGGATACTATGGGCAGCTATGGGTGGGCAGCTGTTAGGATGAACTGCTGTAGTTGTTCTGTATTTGGTGTGTATCCTTGAGGGATTAGTTGGGTAAGCTTCATCTGGAATAGATCCCAGTCAGTTTCCTCTAATTTCCATCTAGTTTTTGTTGGTGGATTATGCACATGCATATCGGAATAAATTAGGATTGGAAAATGATCGCTTCCGTGGCCATCCGGAACTATTTCCAGGTTAAAATTAAAGAGCATAGAGCAAGGCCAAACACAGTGGTCCAAGGTGTTTCCAGTTCCTCTGCTAGGGCACAGTCTTGTTATTTTTGAGTTTGGTATAGGAGTGATATTGTGATGGTAGAACACTTCTTGTAAAATATTGCCTCTGTTCGAGTTGAATTTATTGTCCCATGAATAATGCTTGCGTTGAGTTCCCCTAGTAGTATTACTGGAGAAGAGAGTTGTGAGAGTAGTCCTGTTATATCTTCTAAATTGTTTGCGTCATTTATGTTTTTGAAAGGAATGTATAGGGAAACTATAGAGCATTCAATGGAAGCTTTGATTGTAATGCTTACTGTTGGAAATTGTGAGCTGATTTGTAAATATTCTGATGGAATGTTTTTTTTTATGCCAATGAGTGAGCTATTTAGATTGTCATCAGTAGTTGTACTAGGGTACCATGTGTAGTTTTTAAACGGGCAGGTGTTCGGAGGAATATTTTTTGTAGTTTCTTGGAGAGCAATAATTAATGGGTTGTTTTTGTTTATTAATATAGCAAGCTCGTTTGAATTTGTGATAAGACCTCTTATATGCCATGGGAAAGCGAAACATGTTTGGTAATTGTTAGAATTTCTATGATATGCGAAGAGGAAGAGAGGGGAAAATTGTTTTTGTTGGCTTTAATAAAAAGGTCGTAGAGATACAAAACAGCGGTAATGTTCTTTTTCATGGCAAACTTAAGATGAATCTATATTGCATTCCGGTAGCAAGCGTGAGGGCGGTTTAGGTGGGACGGCATGCGTGGGTGTGGTAGTGTGATGATTTGGTGGTGGAGTTGTAGATTGGAGATGTATTTTGGGGGAAATGCTTTTTCTTCTTCTGAGCTCTTTTTTTGTTGTTGCGTTGTCGTTTGCATTTAGATGATGAAGCTGATTCAGTTTCTTTTTCTGTTGTAGTAGTGTCAGTGTCATTGGTTTCTTCTTGATTTTGAGTTTGTGGCTGTTTATTGTCAGCTTTGTTTATTTATTTTTTTTTTGGCATTTCTTCCATTTGTAATCTCATACTGTAATCAAGTATCGAGTAGACAATAATCTCACCCACAAAGAGGCACGTATGGTGCGTCAAACAACAAGCTCAGTTTAAAATAGATTAAATTTTGCACAAGCTTTCACGAACAACAATAGTGACGATAAAGGCATAATTATTGAAAACCTGTCTCGCACCATCGCTGAACTTACCAACCAAGATTGCAAGGCTATCGCTATCGGGAATTCCGGGAAATTCCGGAGCATAGATTACACATTGAACCGAATTCATCACAGTTCTCTCTCAGACTCCGTCGAGTACAGACGTTTAATCACGAGTCTCCAACAGCGAAGAGAATACAAACACAGCTAACGCCACTCAAAGTGAAGCCTATAACCAACACATTAATAACCGCCCGGCCTTACACCATGGGCTGTGGCAAGGTAAAGTCGAAACAACGGAGTGTGAAGATCCCGTTATCTACTTTCCATCGCCTCGAACAACTCAGTTCAGAGCAGGTCAAATTTGTGTCGCCTAATGCGTACGCAATACTAGATAACAACAAGGATAAGCATCCGATGGACACTAACACTACGAAACCTATTTCGAATAGTAGTAAAGAACGTATACCACCAATAAAAATCGCGTGCAAATCAAGAGGTGAAGTGCACCGCAAAATCATCGCAGCAGGTGTAGTAAGGTACGACACCAAAATAGCAAATGAAGGCATCATCGTGTACACAAACACAGCTGAGGATTTTCGAGCCGTGGTCAAACACCTTTCAAACACCAACGTGAACTTTCACACTTATCAGCTGATCGAAGATCGTACCACTAAAGTAGTGTTGAGCGGGCTTTACGATATGCCTACAGATGATCTCATCAAAATACTTGATGAAGAGGATATCAAACCAGTTGCGGTGAAGAAGCTGGCAATCCGCAACAAAAAATACGATGAACATGCAACTTACCTTCTACACTTCGCTAAGGGAAGCGTTGACCTCTCCAAACTGCGCTGTATTAGTGCACTAGATCATTGTAGAGTAAGGTGGAACTTCTACTCTAACAAACAAGGGCCAATGCAGTGCAAAAGATGTCAATCATATGGTCAGGGAGCCGCTAATTGTCATCATCCCGCCACCTGTATTAAATGTGCAGGTAAGCACGAATCTAAAATATGTCCGTTGTCAGCATCGTCATCCAGTGAGAACGGGCAACTTCCTAGCCATAAGCTGAAGTGCGCAAACTGTGAGGGTAATCACCCTGCAAATTTTTGGGGCTGCCCTAAAAGGCCAACAAAACCAATAAAAGATACCCCAAAACTACCAGTAGCCAGGGATTTCATATTTGAGGGTAATGCGTTTCCCACTCTTCCGCCAAACCCTTCCTACCATAGAACAATTCCAACCCAGAAAGATAATAATAGACCAAATCAAAACGGGGATGATCTAATCAACAGCGCTGAACTTACAGTTATTGTACGAGAAGTTTTTTGTAAGCTATGCTCGTGCAAATCCAAAGAGCAACAAATTACCGCAATTTTCGAAGTAGTAAGCAAGTTTTGTTTTGCGAACTAATGAATACACAAGACGAATTAATAATTACATACTGGAATGCAAACGGTGTTTCCAATAAAAAAATAGAATTAGAGCATTTCTTAAAGAAACAAAATACAGACATAATGATTATAGTAGAAACCTTTCTAAAGCCAGAACTAAGATTTAACATTAATAATTACAATAGTTTAAGACTAGATCGACTGTCAGGTACCAAAGGGGGGATTTTAATTCTAATCAAGCACAACATCGCTTATAGCCCAATGAGATCATTTGCACTGGAAATAATAGAAGCCATAGGTATTCAATTAACAACTTCCAAAGGCGCATTATCGATCGTAGCTGCATATCACCCTGGATCGAATTCAATTATTAGTAAATTTAAAAATGATATTAGAAAACTTACCAAAATAAGGAATAATTTTATAATATGTGGTGACCTCAACGCTCGCCATTCAATGTGGAATTGCGCGTCTATAAATTCTTCGGGTAAATGCTTATTTGAAGAATTACAAAAAGGTCAGTTTACTATCTGCTTTCCAGACACTCCCACACACTACCCTGCCGATTCAAAACGAAACCCTTCAACAATAGACATCACTCTCACCAATTACAATAGCTCTCTTTCAACACTAAAGACTTCTACAAACTTTTCATCAGATCATTTACCAGTTTCTTTTAGTGTAGTAAAAGAAAAAGCCAATGTCAAACCTGATAGAGTCGTGTATGATTATAGCAAAGCCAATTGGAACGAATTCAAGCAATGCATTAATAATAGGATAAACCCAACTGAATTATCCCTCAGTGATATTCATAATCATCAACAAATCGACAGTATGATTGAAAAACTAACATCTGTAACAGTAACAGCGCACGACATGGCAGTTCCGGTAATTAACCCAGGAAAATACAACTTAATTATCCCTCCGAACATTATTTCTCTAATAAAACTTAGAAACACATATAGAAAGAGATGGCAAAGACATAGGCTTAGCAATATATTGAAAAACTCTTACTATTTCCTTAAAAATCTAACCGATTTAAAGTTATCTGAATTACGCAACAATTCGTGGTCCAAAAATCTGGAATCAATGAACAAAAAAAACACAATGGCAAACTTTGGACTTTTGTCAGAATAATTAAAAATAAGCAAAACTCTATCCCTATTTTGAAAAAAGATAATCAAAACCTTATCACGGCTACCGAAAAATGTGATGTGTTAAAAAAAGTATTTGAATCAGCCCACACTTTAACAACAAATTATAAAAGTACTGTTGATCGTCAAGTAAAGGAAAAAATAGGAGTTTCCGCAATGATATCGATCAGATAACACAAAATAATTTTGAATTAATCAAACCAAGACATTGCTATAATCTTATGACGACTAAAAACAAAAAAAATCTACAGGACATGACCAGGTAAATAATAATGCAATCAAAAGGTTACCCAGGAAAGCCATAATATATCTTAACGTTATATTTAATGGTTGTCTGAAACTTGGTTATTTTCCAAAAACTTGGAAAATAGCTAAAGTTATTGCTATTCCAAAACTGGGTAAAGATCATAGCGTTCCAGAGAACTACAGACCAATTAGCCTTCTCAGTTGTATGGGAAAAATATTCAAAAAACTGGTAGAAAAAAGATTAGCTGCCCACTCTTATAGCAACAATATAATTCCCAACAACCAGTTTGGTTTCCGTCCCTCTTTTTCCACCACACATCAAGTCCATAGAATGACCAAAAACATCATACACAATAGACTAAACAAAAAATCAACCGGAGTGGTACTGCTTGATTCTGAGAAAGCATTCGAAGGGCTAATTTACAAACTCATAAGATTTAACTTTCCAAGATATCTAATCAATATAATACAATCATTTATATCTAACCGGCAGAACAATATTCACGTAGCAAATTCCACATCGAACCCATACACACCGTTGGCAGGTGTACCCCAAGGTAGCACACTGTCACCATTATTATTTAGCATATACATATCAGATATTCCAATAATGCACAACTGCGAGCAATACTTATATGCAGATGATTTTGCATTGTCCTCTACCGCTAAAAATCCAAAAACTATAATTAAAAATCTTGACATTGGCCTAAAGAAGTATGCGCGATACTGCAAAAAATGGAAGTTAAAGTTAAACGAAACGAAAACCGAAGCTATATTTTTCACGCGAAACACTAGCCAGCGTAAGCTACCAAATTCTAGACTCATGATCAACAGTAATCCAATTGGTTGGAAGGATTCTATAAAATATTTGGGAGTATATTTAGACAAACGACTGACATTTAAAACTCACATAAACAAGCTGAGTGTTAAATGCGAGAACATTTTTAGAACTCTGTATTGTTTCCTCAATAGGAAATCAAAACTTAATTTCAAAAATAAGTTATTATTGTACAAAGCATTAATACTCCCAAATATAACTTACGCATCACCAGTATGGTCCAATTGTGCGGATTGTCATAAGTTGACACTTCAAAGAATACAAAACAAATGTCTTAAAGCAATACTTAAAGTCCCCCGTAGGTACAGAACAGCTCAATTGCACATAGATTGTAATATATCTACAATATCCTGTAAATTATTATTGTTAAAATCTACATATAACGTAAAATGCTCATTTAGCACACATCCAGTTCCGAGAGAATTATGCACTTACCCAGTTAGATTGAAGTTATAAATCTAATTTAGGTTGTAAATATTACTAGGTAGCTTAGTATGTAAGATTTATTATTAAGATTAGAATAGTATCAGGTTAATTTCTTCATTCACATTAGGGTTTTTTTCCAAAGCACTTTTTCCCTATAATTTCTTGTTTATGACTGTATAAGCTATACAATGCAGTGTAAAATCAGCCTAGAGCTACCTGAAGCAATCAAAACAATGAGGAGAGAAGCTTATTTCGGGCCCATTATAGTATAATATAACGCCGCATATGTATGAACAACTTATAAATATGGAAATAAATTAACTAACTAACTAACTAACTAAGAACCGAATTCATCGTTGCGTGCGGTACTATTGAGACTTTGGTGCCATCAATAAGTTCTGTAATTTTTTGTATTTTTTCAAACTGTTTTGCGGAGCGGGTTTTTATCAG
Source organism: Anopheles merus (assembly GCF_017562075.2). NCBI lineage: Eukaryota > Metazoa > Arthropoda > Insecta > Diptera > Culicidae > Anopheles > Anopheles merus. Next base: position 23,149 of record NW_024427775.1, read on the forward strand.
TACTTTTGAGCCGTTTTCTATTTTGATTACCGGTAGGAAATTTCCAATCATGTTTTCGCTACTTTTTCTAATTATAAAAGTGTTGTTTGAGAAGGTTTTAGCTTCTACTAGACTCATGACCAATTATTTCAGTATGCCAGAATTATCAGTATGGTCCATCCATATCGGCATTAACGGGTTTTTATTTTCAATGGGAAAAGATTCCCTTGGAGGGGCGGGGGGCCCATCATCTCTGCACTAAGCACCAGCTGTTCGTTTTTTCCTAGAAATGGGGAGAGAGACAGTCAACCCTGAAAAACACGTTCACACACGTTTGTATCAGTCGCCGTGCTGAAACCGATTCATGGAAAGTCCCTGCACACTCTTTTCTCACACACACGGTATTGCGGCTGTTGGCGTATTTTTTTTTTCAAGGTAGGGAGCGTAGTACGGACACGTCTGAACTGGACCACGATCAACACACGACTGAGAAGAGTTTGAGGCAAACTTAGTGTTGGAGGAAAATGCGTCACCCATTTTTCATAAGGCATATGCGGTCCCATTTACATTAACGGAAAAAGTCGAGCGAAATTTTGAAGAGTTGGTTAAAGAAGGTACATATACTGACACCAACGGTCGTCTGGTAGATATACTGGGCCGGTCTGGTGGTACAGTCGTCAACTCGTACGACGTCACAACATGCCCGTCATGGGTTCAAGTCCCGAATAGACCGTGCCCCCATACGTAGGACTGACTATCCTGCTATGGTAACAATAAGTGACTGAAAGCCAAGCTCACTTCTCACTAGAGGGTACAGGCAGGCCTTGACCGACATCAGTTGTTGTGCCAAAGAAGATACTGACACGAACACGTTCTGCGTCATGGGCAAGTCCAATAGTTGTAGTGCGTAAAAGCGATGGATCAGTGCGTATTTGTCTAGATGGTAAAGCTACCATAAATAAATACCTAACGGTAGAACACTATCCTTTACCAAGAATAGAGGATATTTTGGCAAAAATTCGAACTGGAAATTGTTCTGCAGAATGGATTTGACAGGAGCTTAGCTTCAAGTTAAATTGTCAGAGTCGTCACAAAATATTTACACAATCAACACACATAAAGGTCTTTATAAATATACGAGAATGCCATTTGGAGTGCATTCCGCAACAGCTATTTTTTAAGCAAAAGTCGATCAAATTCTCATGAATACAAACGGTTTTGCGTACATGGATGATATAATCATTGGAGGTAGAGATGAAGAAAAATATAAAATAATCTGTATTAGGTAGTAAATAAGCTTGAAAAACATAACGTTAAAATTAACGCCAAAAAGTCAAAATTTCTTCAAAGTGAGATGGACTATTTAGGATATACTATAACGTCAAATGGTATACGTCCAAACAAATCAAAAGTCGATGCTATAATAAAAGCTCCAAGTCTGGAAAATGTGTTACAGTTGCAATCATATTTAGGAATGCTAAATTACTACAGTCGTTTCCTTCCTAACATTTCGTCAGAATTGAGTCCTTTGTACAAGTTATTGCGAAAGGAAACAACATTCAAATGGTCAAAAGAATGTCAGATAGCCTTTGAGAAAAACAAAAAAAAATACTTGCGGGAAATAACATATTAGAATCATATTGTAATGCGATGATCGTACAACTGTACTTCGAGTACCGTCGCGGTAGGTCAGTGTTTCGCTGGCATGAGCCGAGGCGGAATAAAACTTCGTTCGAACGGACTTTTCAACACTTGATCGTCCAGGCGATCATAGAAACCCAGAAGGGGGTTCCCTTACTGGAAACGTTGGAGATTAGAAGCCTTACCTTGGGAAGGGGGACATAACTAAACTCTTGAAATAAGTTGTCGATAGATGTTGGATGGGCATAGTTCTGTCCTGACAGTCTGAACGAATCTGACTTGCCATGGTCGGAATTGGTTTTATTTATACTATTTATTTATACCCTAGAAGTTAAGGGTTTTGCACATTTGGATTTGGTTTGGGTTTTATGTTGGAAAGTTATTGTTTTCACTCAGCTAGTTACGTTTGTCTTTTGTTGACAAGAACGATGGTCACTAAGTTCCTATTTTGGGTTTAATGTATATACTGTTCCTGCTTTGGGTTACATACTGTGCCTGCTTATGTTGTGCGTTTCGGTTGTTTTTGATAAGTGTGTCGCATCTGTTATTTGTTTGAATGGACGGCCTGAACTCTTCCGGTTGCGGTGCTATGGTATGATCTGATTTACTGAATGTGTTATAATGAGAATGTGTTACAATGGAGTGGTTTGGCTTTCCAAAGTGTGTTACAATGTGTCTATAGCTGATAGTGTGTATTACAATATGTTCTGTATAGCAGATATGCTACACCTCCACCCTTTTTGAATAATGTACGATTGAGTTTATACGAAAGAGTGCATTATTCACTAAAAATGTTTTAATCTGTTTTTATGCACTGTTGTGATTTTTCCTGTTTGATTGTGTTTTATAACGCAGTTCGTATTTGTAATTTCTACGACAGTAAATGGTCCTATATAAGCTGGATCTAATTTCCTTCTATTTTCGTTTGTTAAATAGACATAATCTCCTATTCGTATGTTTAATTTGTTTACATTTTCATTCAATTTTGCTTGACGTTGTAATTTTGATTGAATAAGTTTTTGTTTTGCAATTTCATGTCATTTTTGTAATTTAAACTTCATTTCATTGTAGTATTGTTCTATATTGTATAATGGCTCTACTTTTGTTTTATATAATTCTTGTGGTAAATTAGCTTGTCTGCCAAATATTAATTCGAAAGGTGTGAAATTAGTTGTGCTATGTACTGATGTGTTATAAACGAATTCGTAAAATTTAGTCCATTGATCCCAGTCATCATGATGCTCATTGGTGTAACTTCGTAAATATTCATTTAAACTTCTATGGATTCGCTCTAAAGATCCTATTGTTTGTGGATGACATGCTGCTGCAAATGTTTGTTTGATTTGTAATATTTTTGATATTTGTGCCAAAATTTCATTGTTATATTCAAGTCCTTGATCTGATCTCATTTCTAAAAAGTTTCCAAATGTAAGAATACAATTTTCTACTAATGCTTTGGCTATGGTATTTGCTTCTTTGTTTTGAATCGGGATGATTACGATATATTTCGATAATTCGCATTGGATCGTAAATGCGTATCGATAATTATTTGCTGTTTTTGGTAAAGGGCCTACGGTATCAATCGTTATGATGTTAAAAGGTTAGAGGGTGTTGTCGTCACAACAGTTTTCTCTTTAGTATGTTTTAAGATCTTATTAGTTGCGCATGCTTTACAACTTTTTACATACTTGATGATATCCGCTTTCATATTTTTCCATTTTAGTTTATCCTTTATCTTACTATACAGCTTGAATTGTCCTATATGACCTCCTGATGGTGTTGTGTGGAAATTGGACATTATTTTGATCTGTTCTTCTGTATCTTCTACCAGTCTAGGTGGTGTAAATACCACGATGTGAACGTCTGTTATCATTTTGTTAATTATTTCTTTTATGGTCGACATTGAGTAAAATTCGAATAATCTGTCATTCGATGCAATTGCTAAATTCTTGTGATACTTTCTAGCGATTAGGCATGATTCATGCAGTACAAACTCTAGTGTTTGACTTTGCTTCGCAGAAGTTATGGGTATTTTAAATTTTCCCAGCGCTTTATAATAATTGTGATTGTATATCACGAGCTCAATAAATTCATCTTTTTCATTAATATTTGATTTCATTTTGAACATTTTAGTTGTATCAGATGGCCTGTCTGTTTCATACATGAGTGTTGGATTATATTCTTCTATTATTTCTTCTTTTTTCGTTTTGTTTTCTTTGTTTTCTACAACGTTGTTTTTCTTTATCATAGCTCTAGTATTTACCATTAAAATAGGATTTGATATATCTGATTTATTTTTAGGAATTGATGCTTTAAGCTCATCAGAATTAGTTATAATTCTGGATAAAGCATCTTTTACTACGTTGGTTTTACCTTCTAAAAATTCTATTTTAAAATCAAATTCTTCTAAATCTAGTCTCATTCTTGTTAGTTTAGATGTTGGGGTTTTCATACCAAAAAGATATACTAATGGTCTATGAACTGTTTTCACGGTGAATTTTCTGCCGTATAGATATGGTTTGAAATAATTGATTGCCCAGTGAATTGCTGTAAGTTCCTTTTCTATGATAGGCTTATTCTTTTCTCTTTGCGTGAAGCTTTTGCTTGCATACGCGATTGGGTGATCTTTTCCATCTGTGATTTGAGAAAGAACTGCTCCACATGCTGCATCTGAAGCATCAGTTGTTAGTATGAATTCTTTAGTAAAATCCGGATACTTCAAGACTGCTGGAGACAAAAGGCTTTCTTTTAAACTATTAAATGCTTTTTGGCATTCATCTGTCCAAATAAACTTGACATTTTTCTTAATTAGGTTATTTAAAGGTTTAGCAATTTTCGCAAAATTCTGTACAAATTTACGATAATAATTACAAAATGCAACAAATCTTCGTACTTCATCTCCATTTTTAGGTATAGGGAAGTTTCTAATTGTTTCAAACTTAGAATCGTCTGGGTATATACCCTTATCTGTTATTTTATGATCTAAATAAGTAACTTCTGTTTTGAAAAATGAACATTTTTCTGGATTTAATTTTAAATTGTAAGACCTTAACCTATCAAAAACTTTAACTATGTTACCGATGTGCTGCCGTGCACTGCAGCCAGTAACGATTATATCGTCTATATATACAAATGCTAGCTCAGGAGTTAACCCTGCCATAGCGATAGCCATCATGCGTTGAAAGCTGTTGGGGCTAATGTTTAAACCGAACGGCATACGTTTAAATTGGTAATGCCCTGATCCGGTTGAAAAAGCTGTAAATTTTCTTGAATCATTTTCTAACGGTATTTGATGGAATCCTGACATGAGATCAAGGGTGCTAAAATATTTTGCTCTCCCTAGCTGATCTAATATTGTATCTATTCTTGGTAATGGAAATTTATCTGGTATAACCTTTTTGTTTAGCTGTCTGAAATCTACTACAAGTCTCCATTTTTTATTATCATCCGTTGATTTCTTTGGAACCAATAATATAGGTGAGTTATATGGGGAGACTGAGTGTTCAATTATGTCATTCTTAAGCATTTTGTCTACCTGATTTTGTATTTTATCAGCCTGTGAGTATATTTGTTTATAATTCGGTATATACGTAGGAATATTATCCTTTAATTCAATTTTCTGAGGGTAAAAGTTATTTGTAGTGATTGGATTATCCTCTACGTAAAATATATCGTTATATTCAGTTACGATTTTCTTCAAATTATAAATTTCCGTAGTGGGGATTTTATCTACTTTATTTTTTGTAATAGTTTTTGCAATCTATCATTATTAATTTCTCCTACTTTGTTATTCACTTGTTTCACTTCATAATTTGCTAATGGTTCTGTAATGGGTTTAAATTCTTCGTTTGTTATGTAAATATTTCTCTGCCTTGTATTGATGAATTTAATTAACTGATTATCCTTTGAAATAATAGTGCTACCACAGAATACTCCTGGTTGAATTTCTTGTGCGAAGACTATAGTATCCTCTGTAATGTTTGAAAGATATACTTTACGTACCACTACACTTCTGACAAAATAAATCCTTTTCTATTATCTTCTTCAATGTTATGCTGAATTTCTTCTCCCTGACACGTGAATGTAAGCATTTCCAAATGATAATTAATTGAACATCTGTATAGTTTGTAAAAGTCTCTGCCTAATATACCATCTTCTCCTATGTTGAATTCATCTGGAACTAATACAAAATCGTGTTCCAATTCTAGATTGTTGAAATATATAGTGCATGTTGTACTTCCTTTTGAATAAATTGGTGTGTTAGATATCCCTGTTAATGATATTGAGTCTGAACGTATTGGGCCATGATTTTTCTTCAACTTGCTTGCTTTAAATAAAGAAATTAATGCTCCTGTATCAACTAGTAATATTAATGTTTCATTATTTGCAATGCTCAATCTAATCTTTATATAATCAACTCCATTTAGCTCTAATGAGTAAATTGGTCTAGGCTTTGAGTTGACTCCTGTTGGTCTAAAAAATTGTTTTCCTCCACTTCCTGTATCTGAGCTGTAGTATGGTATATGTTTCGTTGTTGTTGCCCTGTTTCTCCATTTGTTATTGCCCTTAGGTTTTTGTTTGGTCTGTTCTGATTACCATTGAAGTTGGAGTTGTATCTTTCATTATTGTATCCCTGAATAAATCTGTTGTTATAGCGAATATTATTTCGCTGATTGTTGTTGTAGTTGCTATTGTTTTTATTTCGATTATTGAAGCTATTATTATTTCTGTTATTATAGTAGTTTCTGTAAGGTTGGTTTGGATTTGGACCATAGTTGTTTTGATTGTTCCTATTCTGATATCCTCGATTATTATTTCTATTGTTAATTGAACCTTGATAAGCCAATATGTGTGCTTTATCCTGCCTAGATTCATATTCGTTCACTATTTTAGTCGCTTCGTTTATTGTAGCAAATTTGCCTACAATAAGAGCTGTTTTTGCTTCTGTACTTGATACCTTTTCGATTAATGTGTCTATACCCTCTCTTACTGCCAATTCACTTGCCACATCTGTTGGTATTTTCTTTTGTAAATAAAGTACCTTCAATTTCTCTGTGAGCTCTTCTATTTCGTTACATAATGACTTGGTATCCTTTGTTTTTAATGCCTTCATGTTAGCAATGATCTTGCTTGGCTCTATTTTCTCCTCACATCGCGATTTGATATCTTCCGCCACTTCTTCTACCGTGGTTAAATTTGGTTTTATTCCTGTTTCGGCCTTTCCTGATAATCTTGTGTATATGAATTCGATTAATGTTTCCTCCTGATCTGCCGGGAAATTTTTTTTTTGCAAAATGTATTGCTCTAAGAAAGGATTTAACTTGATCCGCTGAACCATTAAATAATGGCACTATTGCCGAAGCATCCTTAAGATTGAACGGGGCCATTTTTGATTTTTTATGCAGCTTTAGTAAGACAAATATGATCTGAGATAAGAGTTTAAATGATAATCTACTGGTTGTTAACAGTGTTAAATTGATATTTTTATCTTCTGAGCTATTTGTAGAAAAATCAGATGACTTGTTACGTGAATCGTCGTTGGTTTTTGATGTGCTCATAGCAATGATATTTTGTATTGATGCATTAGAAATTTTGCTAAATTCTAATAGTTTGTTAAAAGTATATTTGTATCTATTTTTTTCGATGTCATTTTGAATTTCTTTAAATGTTTCTTCAGCTTTAATTCTTAGTTGTGTTCTTGTACAAGTTCTTTGATTAGGATCCTGTATTTTTTTTAAATATATATTTCAAAATTTCGATTTTATCGCTTTGTAGTAATCATTCCTTTTCATATTGTTTACAATTACTTCCTATTTCCTATTTCCTAGCTTTAAAAACCCATTTGACCATATTTTAAAGTTACAGTACCTTAATGGAATATGCGACGTGCATTTTGTTGCTGCTGATTCTACGCTGTATTTATACCGGTGCTTCCAGTTTAATCGGTGCTTGGTGTGAATTTCCACGATGTCATCAGTTGTCGCTCGATGTCTTGTCGGGGTTGGGACACTTGTTCATTCTTGTCTGCCGATCCAGATTGGGCAGTGGGCTCGGTTTTTCTTTTCGTCTTCCACGGTGGGAACGGTTGTTCCTTTCAATCACACTGATCACAGCTTGTTTTGCACTGCACTTTATCATTCCATATCACTTGCTCCAAGAATCGTATAGATTGTTATACTGTACAGTGCTGAACTTGGGTTGTTGTTAAAGCTTAGGGTTGTTGTTGTTAGCTTTTTTTATAGTTTCCCATTTCAAGGTTACTCTACTAGGTAAACCGATCGCATGAGCGTTAATACGTTTTTACACATTTAGGTAGGTTCTCACAACACTGTGTACGGTTAATGTTTGTTCATCAATTAAACATTCATTTCGCACTTACACTGCACTAAATGTTTTATTTTTCATTCTGCACTGTACGAAACTTGCTTGTAGCTGTTCTTTCATCATATTCTTTCATTGCTTTTGTTTACATATGGGTTACTTGCGCTAGCTGCGTTGATGAATGTTCCGTAAAAAAATGCACCTTTGACATTTTTTTTCACTTTTCGCCGAATGCCGGTTATGGTCACAATACTTTTGGTTCGTCACACGACACTTAAGCTTTACGTTACCGTTGTACGTATCACATTTCACTTGAAATAATTTGCTTACACTTCTGCCTGTCGATTGCAGATTAAGGTCACGGTCGCCATGTAATGCGGTGATCGTACAACTGTACTTCGAGTACCGTCGCGGTAGGTCAGTGTTTCGCTGGCATGAGCCAGGTGGAATAAAACTTCGTTCGAACGGACTTTTCAACACTTGATCGTCCAGGCGATCATAGAAACCCAGAAGGGGGTTTCCTTACTGGAAACGTTAGAGTTTAGAAGCCTTGCCTTGGGAAGGGGGACATAACTAAACTCTTGAAATAAGTTGGAAGCCGAAGATTTATGGGCAGCGTAATGTCCTATCTTGACAGTCCGAACGAATCTGACTTGCCACGCTTGGAATTGGTTTTATTTATACTCAAATGAAGTTAAGGGTTTCACACATTTGGTTCCAGGTTTTTATGTTCGAAAGTTATTGTTTTCACTCAGCTAGTTACGTTTGTCTTTTGTTGACAAGAACGATGGTTCTTGTCATTAAGTTCCTGTTTTGGGTTTAATGCATATACTGTTCCTGCTTTGGGTTACATACTGTTCCTGTTTATGTTGTGCGTTTCGGTTGTTTTTGATAAATGTGTCACGTCTGTTATTTGTTTGAATGGACGGCCTGAACTCTTCCGGTTGCGGTGCTATGGTATAATCTGATTTACTGAATGTGTTATAATGAATGTGTTACAATGGTTTGGTTTGGCTTTCCAAAGTGTGTTACAATGTGTTTATAGTTGATAGTGTGTATTACAATATGTTCTGTATAGCAGATGTGCTACAATATGATCCGTCGAAATCAATTATTTTAGCAGTCGGTGCAAGTCCATAGGGAGTAGGGCAGTATTATCACATATGGTAGAGAATGTTGAAAAACCAGTTTGTTTTGCATCATCGACACTTATACCAGCACAACAAAATTACGCGCAAGTACAAAAAGAAGCATTGGCAGTAATATTCAGGGTACAAATGTTTCAAAAACATCTACTCGGTATCAGGTTCATGTTAATCAAAGATAATAGTAGTATAAAGGAAATCTTCATCAATCTTCGTTCGTTGAGAGGAACGTCGTAAATATCAGTATCAAGATTGCACTGTTGGGCTCTTATTTTAGCAAATTATGAGTATAAAATCGAACATAAACCGGGAAAGTTTATGAATAATGCAGATGCAATGAGTAAATTAACGTTACGAGATTCACAAATTGATGAAAAAGATTCTGAAAAACTGAATGCAGAAGAAAAAATCATAGATACAGAAATGATAAAACAATATAAAAAACGGATGAGATTTTGAAAAAAGTATATTAATGCGTAAAACATGGGTGGTTAAGACATGATAAAAAGTTATGAAAAGAATATTTTAAAATCAACAGTCATTTGGCAATCGAAGATGATATATTATACTTTGATGATAGGACAATTATTCCTTCTGCGCTTAAGCAAAACATTTTAGCATTGTGTAATTTTAATCATGAAAGAATAGTTCAAATGAAGATGAAGGCAAGGGTGTTAGTCTGGTGAAAGCACATGGATAAAGAAATTGCAAACTATGTACAATCCTGTGAAACATGTCAAGTCACACAACCGGTTCATAAGCTGGTAAAACTAAATGGCCAGAAACCAGTCGTCCTTTTCAAAGGATACATTTAGATTTGTTCCGTTTCGATAATCAAAATTTTCTTATAATTGTCGATAGTTTTTCAAAGTTTATGGATGTAAGAATATTGAAAGGAACAAAAGCGTCAAATATAATAGAACATACAGAGTCATTTTTCACGTATTTTGGTACGGCAGAAGAGGTTGTAGCGGATAACGGTCTACCGTTTAATTCAGAAAATTCTACATTGTTTCTCGAATCATATGGGGTTAAAGTAAAGAAATCATCACCATATCACCCTCAATCGAAAGGGTTGGCCGAGAGAGGAATCAGAACTGTCAAAGAAGTCTTAAAAAATATCTTATTGATCAAAGATTCAAAGCCTTAACGTTACAGCGAAAAGTGAACAAATTCCTATTAAATTATATAAATTCACCGTGTACCATAACGAACGCAACTCCAACTGAAAAATATTATGCTATGTGCCTCACACTACAATAGGGAAGGTTCTTGATCGCACTTGACCTTGTTTCGCGACCGCAGCCAAACTTTATCCTAATGCCAGCGCCTACCCAGCTAGCAAAGCCGCAGGCCTTTGTATGGGAGCCATCGCGCTCATCAAGGCTCACTTAGTCGCGCGCATAAAGCAAAATGTGCGCGAAGGTGAAAAAACCCGAAAGCGCTTCGTGTGGCCCTCTCTCGTGTTTCTAGTTTTATTCTCTCTCGCATGTCATCACTCTCTCCCAGTTTTTCGGATTGAAATGAGAATTCACTCTCTTGATTTGGTTGCGGCAGTCTAGCTGCTTCACACTCTTTATTTTCTTCTTTTTGCAATTTCCAAAAGAGGATTCACACATGTGTTCTCACATACTTACATACACACACACGGTGGTTGGAAGCCTGGCGCGACTGTTTCCAATTCTGTCTTTTCTTGTTCCCTCTTCACACCGCGCTGGCGCCCGTGGTGGTGCGCGTGTTCAGCCTGCTTGGTTCAGGAAAGATGTCATCAGATTTGACGCGCCTCGACCGCGGTGTTGTATGAAGGCTGTTGATGAAAATACGCAATTAATAGACACACTTTGTTAAAAAGATTACACTTGATTTATAGATGTGACAAAATTACCTTTGTGCTTGAGGATCAATTGAACTTTGAACGCCTGTGCACACAGTGTCGCAATTTGAAGAGATTTGGAGAATAGCTAGCGGTAGCAGCACACATCTGAAATTTATAAAGTGCAATGTTTTATTTAGAATAAATGTCACATAGCACTAGACACTTACCGAAACAATTAGATGATAAAAATTCGTCCTCCGATGAAGCAAAAAGAACACCGCGAATGGTGCAGTACGGGAGAGTGTTTTACGCAGGAAAAATAGTTCACGCAACACACAAACACACACTCTCATGTCCACGGTTCAGAGCACACTAAAGTCGCTCTTTGGCTTGGATGGAAAAGAGCAAACACCCAGATGAGTGCGATGGAAGAAAATGACTTGTGTTCAACAGGGATGGGTAGAATCAAACACACGAAGTGTGCAGGAGAATTCTCTTCGTGTGGCAAGAGAGAATTGACTAGCACCCTGATGAGCGAGAACGCAACAAACGTTGTAGAATGTAGAAATGAGATAGGAATAGTGAGCGATGGCAGTTTTTGGTCATGAGGGGGTTGAAACTGGGAGAAAAAAGCTTCGGTTGCTACTTGGGTACACGTGTGGTCCAAAACAGCCGAAGTCATACAAAATCATGAAAAAGTCTGCGCCTTTACGTTCCGGCTACTCCGTCGGGTAAATCCGACCTTTACCGAGCCAACCCGAATAGTTGTGTTCGTTAAACATGTGTGCGTATCAGGTAGCAGCATTTGTACTGCTTACACTGTTGGGGTAGCGTGGGTAGCGACACTAAACTTGCTGTTGGGAGAATGAACAGTAAACTCGAAATGCCGTCGGGGGGCCCTTCGATCATCAGTCACAGGCTCTAAAATTTTTGCTGAAGGGGGGGGGGGGGGTGCAAATGATTCGTCAGCATCGGGGCCTAACGGCCATCTTTCCGAGGGCCCTTGTCAGCTAGTACTCTGTCCATACGGCATACTATAGAATGGTAATCTACGGGGCCCCTAAATCGGCGGGGCCTCAGGCGACCGCCTAGTCCGCCTACCGTTAGATTCGCCACTGGAGTTATCCTTGAAAGCTCGTTGTTTTGATAAACATTGCGGCTGCTGATCTGCACGAGGTAGATATCGTGCCAACACTGTCGAAAGAAATTTCAACGTTTCTGCCTCTTACTTCCATAACAAACGTCTTCTTCTTTTTTTTACCCCACTTTTAACGAGTCATCATATGGTGGGGTGAGAGATGGTCGCACATTATCAACGCGGGTGAACACATCTGTGCAAGACTGTATGCTTGGCTGTATGTATGGAGTATACTTAGGGTTATGATTAGAAGTATGTATAGGTTTAAGCTGATTCATAAATGACTTTATCCGCTGTAAATACTCAGGTGTTAGCTCGGGGGTTTGTTTAATAGATTCAACAAATTCACCTGAGAGCCTTAGTATCGTGCCGTATGTCAGTTCCGTTGCTGTTGTGCCCATGTTTTCCTTCCGAACGCATGCCGAGGAGAACGATGGGGAGTGCATTTGTCTGGTTGAGGTCATGGCTGGTGATTGCTGCCTTCAACTGCCGTTGCATGCGTTCAATTTGCCCATTTGCCTGTGGGAGGTAGGATATTGTCTTCAGGTGTCGCTGCTAGTTTTCGAAAAAGCTCCGATTCGAATTGTCTGCCCAATTCCGTGGTAATTTTGGCTGGGACGCCAAATCTCGCTACCCAATTGGATACAAACGCTTTGCAGACCGTTTCTGCTGTAATATTTGGCAAGGTAATGGCTTCAGGCCATCGCGTAATTTTGTTTCACTACTGTTAAACAGTACAGGTTCCCATCGGAACGTGATAGCGGGCAGATAATGTCCATGTGTGCGTGCCGGAATCGGTGCTCTGGTGCAGCGACGCGCTCTATCAGCGTACGGTTGTGTCGGTTTACATTGGTCCTCTGGCAGGTAATACATGTAGAAACGTACTGTTTGCAAACTCGTCTCATTGCTGGCCGAACAAAACGTTGTGTAACCATATGTGTCGTAGCCTTAACACCGGGATGAGCTGCGTCGTGCGATTTAGCGATGACCTGCCTTCTGAATGTTTTTGGGACAAAAGGTCTAACGGTGTTAGTAGAAATATCGCAGTACAGTTTGGCAGTAGTGTCTGGTACGTTAAGTTGCTTGATCTACCATGTGGTAATTGCGTAAAATTTATTGTATCTGTTTCAATTGCTTCGATTCGGCTAAGCATATATGCCACTTTATCATATTGGCCGGAAATTGGTCGAATATCAGTAGTGTATTCAATGAAAAATGCCAGCCTTCTTTTTTGTGTTGGGTTTGCTCTTTCTGGCATTTTCTGAAAAGCTGTATTGAGTGGCTTGTGGTCGGTGTATACAGTGAAACCGCGTGCTTCTAAAATATCTCTAAAATATCGGATGGCTTCGTAAATCGCGTATAGCTCCCGATCATATGTGCTTGCCTTACACAGGTGTGGCCCAATCTGTACTGTGGTGAAAGTGAAAAAAATGCTAAGGATACTGGCCCTTTACAGAGTTTACCTAGCCAATCAGGCGTCGTCAAAGCGTTATAGGTCGCCGTAAAATTTTTTTCGGGCGACGTAAACCCTCAATTGGGCACTGTCATTTGTATTCGGGCATTGTGAAGTATGAATCGGGCATAGTGCAGAATGAATGCGGCCTACTTATTTTTTATCGCTTCTGCTTCTGAATGAAGATTTTAAGAGTGTTTTGTGTATTCGTCAAGCCTCCAGAAAGCTTGTTTGAACAAAAAATTTCACCCATTCTGTCAAAAAGTAATATTCAAATTTGGTTATAAAAAAATGATACGAGACTAGCTGGACTACATACACTTTGATTCTGGATTCCATCACCAGATCTCTGTAATGCATCTTGGGATAAATGTAAACACCACCTTGTTTTGCCATTTTTCAAGTAGGTACTCGAATCTAGTTCTAGCTTTGTGGCTAAAATAATCTAGACTGAAAATTGTAGGCTAGTGTTATGTGTGGTTTTGTATGGAGTGTTTACATGATTTCAGCCTGCAGCTGTCAAACTCCATACGAAAAACTGACTAGAATCGTAATGTGCCCCATTGTTGGTTTTTCGCTGCGTGTGGTATGAATCTTCTGTGTAAGTTTATGGAACCTAAAAATCGTTTTAGCTCATTTGCAACAGTGGGCTTAGGGAATTTAAAAATTGCACTAACCTTGTCGGGTTTTGGTCTTATCTCATCCGCAGTGATTAGATGACCGAGAAATTTGACAAAAGCTTGGCAGATTTGACATTTTCCCGGGTTTATCACCAATCCATTCTCTCGTAGTCTGCTCAAAACGGTTTGAAGGTGCTCCTTTTGTTTGTGATATCTTCTAATCCAACAACAAGTTTTCTCCTTCTGTACAGGGACGCACATCCAGCTTTATTCGTTGTCCAACACTGACTGACACCCTCACGCTCATTCGTCACTCACACCCTCTTAGCTGTACCCTAGGATACCACTATGTTGTGCAAAATTATTGGATGCGATACACAAATCATCAACGTACGGGAATACGAATACCAAATCACCTAAGATCGCGTTTAAGTGTCGTTGCAGGATCTGCGCCGTATTTCTTAGCCCAAAGGTCATGAACTTAATCTCAAGTAAACCGAACGGTGTAGTTATTGCAGTTTTTGGTTTGTCTTCTGAGGCCACTGGAATTTGGTTATAGGCACTGATGATTAGATATTAAATCTGGTGATATTTCTGCGGTTTTACTTGTTGGCAAAAAAAACACAACTCATGACATTTACAACTTATGTCACTCTCCTCTTTGATTTCATATGTTTTTTCTGTTATTGACTTCCGCAGCCTTCATGGCAGTTATCTTGATAAACTGTAGTGAGTTGGAATTTGCTTGCGCATTTATAACGCCGGTTTGAGTTGACCGTTATAGTTGTGGCGTCAACATTCCGGCCACCTTGAAATAACCAGTTTGTTTGAAATCATCCTCAATTGGTAGCAAAGCAATTCGTGTAACTGGCCTTGTGATGATCTTTCCTCGAGGAGTTCGCAAAGAAACTACACGAACTATGTTGTCCTTACCGGGATGTAGGTCTTTATGATAAAAGAGGCCATTGAGCAGGTGGCATGATGTCTTCCTTCAATATCACCACCCTTCCAGCTTCAATTTTGGTAGCAAGTTTTCGCATGTTGGTTGTTCTAGCTTGCAGCTGTTGTAAGTACTCAGGGTACCATCTTGACCATATGGCCTGCAGTATTTTCTGAGTGTGTCTCCAATGAGACAAGCGGTTATCGGGAATAGTGGTTACGCTAGTATCTGGCACCATTTGAAAGTTAGAACCAACCAAGAAATGTCCTGGTGTTAAGACTTCAATATCCTCTGTTTCTGTAGGAATTGGTGTTAAAGGCCGCGAATTGAGGCACATTTCTATTTGAGTGCAGAGAGTCATGAAATCTTCATAGATGATGGAGGTTGTTCCAATCTGCTTCAAAAGATGAGTTTTGACGGATTTGACTGCGGCTTCCCACAATCCCCCAAACTGAGGTGCTCTTGGTGGAATAAATTTCCAAGTGATTTCATTAACACCACACCAGTTGAATATTTTTTCTCTTGCAGTTTCATCTGCCTTGAGCATTGCATACAACTCATGCAGCTGATGTGAAGCTCCTTTAAAAGCAGTTCCATTATCAGAATGTAATTCACATATCTTTCCACGCCGTGAGATAAATCTTTGTAATGCTGAGATGAATGCTGCTGTCGATAAATCACTTACAACCTCGATATGGACAGTACGAGTTGAGAAGCATACAAAAATGGCTATGTAGACTTTACGTGGAGTAGAGCGCCTGGTGTTGAATTTAACAAAGAACGGGCCACAGTAATCTACCCCTGACACTTCGAATGGTCTTGAAGGATGAACTCGACTGGATGGTAAGTCTGCGATTGGTTGTGTGATAAACGTTGGTTTTTGTTTGAAGCAAGTGATACATCGATGATATGCATTTCGAATAAGATTTTTTGCTCCGAGAATCCAAAATATTTGCCGGAGTGTAGCCAACATTTGTTGAGGTAAACCATGTTGCAGCATGCTGTGACAATCTCTGACCAATAACAATACTAGTGGGTGTTTTGCTGCTAATATTATTGGATGCTTCGTTTCAGTAGGTAACTTGGCATGACTTAACCTTCCACCAACACGAATAAGCCCATCACCTAGGACCACAGGATTAACCCATCTTAATGGTGAAGAACGAAATATGGTTCGCTTACCTTGCAGCGCACTTAATTCCTCGGGAAACATTTGCTTCTGGTGTAGCAAGCACAAACATCTTTCTGCCGCCTTGAATTCGTCTGAGTTGAACCATGATATAAATAGACTCTTTGGAATTTCAGATTACTGCTTCTTCTTCACTGCTTGGTGTTTCAAATAAACGATAAAGCGACGATAGATGACAACGGCACGCAAGAGCTTCGTATATGTCGAATATCTATTGAATAACTTATCGCAAAACGTACCAGCGACTGTAGCCATGGCAACAATTGAAGAATTTCGGCGTTCTTCTTCAACAATAGACATGTCAGATTCGTCAACTGATGCACTAGGCCATGTTTCAGATCCTTTGGACAGCAAAGTTGGTCCATGCCACCAACGGGAAGAATGAAGAAGTTCAGTTGGGTCCATACCTCTAGATATTTCATCTGCTGGATTGTCTGTTCCAGCAACGTGATGCTATTGACTAACATCAGATAATTCCAAAATCTGTGATGTTCTATTGGCTACAAATGTTTTCCATCTAGCAGGCGATGCATTGATCCAATGAAGGACAGTTGTTGAGTCTGTACAGAACACTATCCTGGCCGGACTGAATCGTATTGCTGAGAGCACCTTGGGTAGAAGTCGGATACATAGAAGTGCAGCGCATAGTTCTAAACGAGCAATTGTATGACGGGTAGAAATTGGAGCCACCTTTGATTTTGACACTAAAAGATTTGAATGAATATCGTCTTCAGATAGAACTCGAACATAACAGCATGCACCGTAGGTCCTCTCTGATGCATCGCCGAAAAAGTGTAGCTCGTACTCAAAACTGCCTTTGCCAAAAATATAACGTGGAATGCGGAGTTCTTTAAGCACATGAATATTCTCATGAAATGACTTCCACGCATTTTGCAGCTTCAAAGGCAAGGGTTTGTCCCAATCAAATTGCTTTCCGTTTACATCTTTAACAGACCATGCTTGTTGCATCATGAGTTTGGCCTTGCATACCACAGGGCCTGCCAAACCCAATGGATCGAATATTTGAGAGACAGAGGATAAGAGATTTCATCTGTTAACGACAGATGGTGGTAATGACCGTACTATTTTGAAGCCAAAAACATCTTCTTGGGGCGTCCATGTGACACCAAGGGTTGTTACTGTGCCTTCTATTTGCAGGTCATGGCATTCTCGTAAGGCTAAATCTTCTTCGGCTATATTGTTGAGAACATAATTTGAATTAGATGCCCATTTTGTTAGGATAAAACCATATTTCTTAAGAAGTGATGTGATTGATTCTTGTAGAATTGTAGCGGATTGTTCATCTTGTGCGCCAGTCATTAAATCATCAACATAGAAGTTGTTTTCAATTACATCTGCAATGGTGGGTTGTGTTGACGATACATCATTTGTAATTTGCTTTAATGCTCGTGTAGCCAAAAAAGGCGCAGAGGCAGTTCCATATGTAACTGTTTGTAATTGGTAGCATTGTAATGGTTCGTTTGGATCCAATCGCCATAAAATACGCTGGAGTGGTTGGTCTTCAAGAGAAATCAATACCTGTCGATATATTTTTTCAATATCGGCTGATAAAGCAACAGCATAACTTCTAAAGCGAAGGATAACGGAAAACAAATCAGACACATGATGCGTCGGTGACACATGATGCGTCGGTGACACATGATGCGTCAAATACCACTCGTAGCTTCGTTGTAGTGCTAGATTCTTTCATCACTGGATGGTGTGGTAAATAACAATGGGCGATCGAATCATCAACTGGTTCTGGTAGTACTGACATGTGCCCAAGATTTTCATACGTATTCATGAACCGCCGATACTGATCGTAAGTGGTGATATTGCGTTGTAGACGGCGTTCAGTATTATAGAATCTTCGCTCGGCTATGCTTCGAGACTCACCAAGAGTGACGGATGGATCGGATGATATTGGTAGCTTTACGACAAATCTGCCTTCCTCGTTACGAGTTGTTGTCATTTTGAACAATTGTTCACATGGATCGTGTTCTTTAGAATGAGAATTTGGAATAGCATCTAATTCCCAAAATCGTTGCATATTTGCTTCTAAAGAAGAGGTTTGCGTTACCACAATTAATGATTGTCGATTGCCAACATGCTTCATAGGTACTGATCCAGCTATTGTCCAACCAAATTTGGTATTAATCAATGATGGATTATTTGGTCCAATGTACCGTTTTTCCGGGCAATGTATCTGCCAATATGCTTCGCAGCCAATTACGATATCAATGGGACCAGGTGTATGAAATAGTGGATCTGCTAAGGGAATATTGTTAATGTCCCACTTTTTGGCATCAACCTTTACTGTTGGTGGTTCAGCTGTTGGAGAATCGATAACTAAGAAATACAGTTTCATTGTAAATTGCTGAACCTTTGAGGATACAATTGTTTCTATAGCGCGATTGATGTTACTTTCACGCTGACCAATTCCTGCGATGCGTATATTAGCATTTGTCATGTTATTAGCAAGTCGATTGGCCAGTGCAGATGACATAAAGTTTGACATTGATCCTGAATCGAGTAACGCACGTACTTGATAACTGTTTCCAGCATCATCTATTACATTAACTGCTGCAGTTTGTAGTAATACAGTTAAATTATTGGTGCAAATATGTGAGGTCGTATCAACTTGTACATTTGTGGATGTATCTTCATTTATGGTTGTAAGCTCTTCTAAATGGAGTAATGTATGGTGGTTGCGTTTACATTTGTAACATTTATGATGCGATCTACATTCCCTTGCTGCATGACCACTTCTAAAGCAATTGAAACATAACTTATTCGTGTTGACGAGCTTTCTACGTTCACTAACATTCATTGATTTGAAAACATCGCATTGGAAGAGTAGGTGTGATTGGTCACAGGCGTGGCAACGGTTGGATGTGGACGCTACGCTGGCGTTCGCCAAGCTCTTACTTTGTTTATTACCAGCCATCTTCGACGTACTTGGTTTAGGCGATGACAATGAAACATGGGCTGGTGCGGCTAGAATTCGGATTCTTGAGTGTAAAAAATAAATGAGTTTAGAGAAACTATCATTATCATTACTTGAAGAGAATTGTTCCCAAGCTAAGACACTGTTTGGATCAAGTTTGTAAAGCAACAAATTGGCAAGCGGCGTATCCCAATGGTTAATAGGCTCTTTCAATTTGCTTGCTCCTTGGGTAAGTCGAGCAAATTCATCGGTTACGCGACGCAATTCTTCTATAGAACTATCTTTCATAGGTGCGACGGAGTAAATGGCTTTAAAGTATTCACGCTTTAGTGCTCTGGTATTGTCGTATCTATCTAGCAACGCTTTCCAAGTGGTTGAATAATTTTCGGCAGCAATGTCAACATACTCAAACCGTTTAGAAACATCACCCTTTAACGACGCTAGAAGGTACTCCAGTTTCATAACATCCGGAATATCGGTAGATGATGCAATCATTGCTGTGAATCTATCTTTGCAGCTGAGCCATTCAGTAATTTTTCCATTAAATGGCGGCAAACTTATTTTCGGCAGGTGTAGGTGTGGGGAAGCAGCAACAGGAATGCTCGCGTTCAAATCATTTTCAATTATTGTGCTGTTCATTACAATTTTGCATGATGTTAGATGGCCCTTAATGAAGCAGTAACGATCGTACATTTCATTCCGTTCTTTAAACAGGCGTGTAAGTTGTTGTTCATCTTCTTCCCCATCCTCTAGAACTGTTTGCATGCTATCAAATGCTATCCAGAACTTTTCTAGGGTTTCTAACCGGGATTCACATTGGGAGGCATGTTCGCTGGTGTACGATTGGACGAAGCTTTCTAGGTTATGTATATGCGAGGTGACGCGCATCATGTCCACTTTGGATGGCATCGCTTTCTTCGGTGGCATTCTTGAAAAGATAAATGGTGATGCGTGGTTAAATTAAATAGATCGATGGAATAGTCCGCAGATCCGGTTCAAAGGACCAAAAATGATTGAGATTGCAATTATTCAATGATTTGAGATATTAAATCTGGTGATATTTCTGCGGTTTTGCTTGTTGGCAAAAAAAAACACAACTCGATCCATTTACAACGTATGTCACTCTCCTCTTTTATTTGATATGTTTTTTCTGTTATTGACTTCCGCAGCCTTCATGGCAGTTATCTTGATAAACTGTAGTGAGTTGGAATTTGCTTGCGCATTTATAACGACGGTTTGAGTTGACCGTTATAGTTGTGGCGTCAACATTCCGGCCACCTTGAAATAACCAGTTTGTTTGAAATCATCCTCAATTGGTAGCAAAGCAATTCGTGTAACTGGCCTTGTGATGATCTTTCCTCGAGGAGTTCGCAAAGAAACTACACGAACTATGTTGTCCTTACCGGGATGTAGGTCTTTATGATAAAAGAGGCCATTGAGCAGGTGGCATGATGTCTTCCTTCAATATCACCACCCTTCCAGCTTCAATTTTGGTAGCAAGTTTTCGCATGTTGGTTGTTCTAGCTTGCAGCTGTTGTAAGTACTCAGGGTACCATCTTGACCATATGGCCTGCAGTATTTTCTGAGTGTGTCTCCAATGAGACAAGCGGTTATCGGGAATAGTGGTTACGCTAGTATCTGGCACCATTTGAAAGTTAGAACCAACCAAGAAATGTCCTGGTGTTAAGACTTCAATATCCTCTGTTTCTGTAGGAATTGGTGTTAAAGGCCGCGAATTGAGGCACATTTCTATTTGAGTGCAGAGAGTCATGAAATCTTCATAGATGATGGAGGTTGTTCCAATCTGCTTCAAAAGATGAGTTTTGACGGATTTGACTGCGGCTTCCCACAATCCCCCAAACTGAGGTGCTCTTGGTGGAATAAATTTCCAAGTGATTTCATTAACACCACACCAGTTGAATATTTTTTCTCTTGCAGTTTCATCT
This sequence comes from Anopheles merus, assembly GCF_017562075.2. NCBI lineage: Eukaryota > Metazoa > Arthropoda > Insecta > Diptera > Culicidae > Anopheles > Anopheles merus. Next base: position 44,284 of record NW_024427775.1, read on the forward strand.
GCCTTGAGCATTGCATACAACTCATGCAGCTGATGTGAAGCTCCTTTAAAAGCAGTTCCATTATCAGAATGTAATTCACATATCTTTCCACGCCGTGAGATAAATCTTTGTAATGCTGAGATGAATGCTGCTGTCGATAAATCACTTACAACCTCGATATGGACAGTACGAGTTGAGAAGCATACAAAAATGGCTATGTAGACTTTACGTGGAGTAGAGCGCCTGGTGTTGAATTTAACAAAGAACGGGCCACAGTAATCTACCCCTGACACTTCGAATGGTCTTGAAGGATGAACTCGACTGGATGGTAAGTCTGCGATTGGTTGTGTGATAAACGTTGGTTTTTGTTTGAAGCAAGTGATACATCGATGATATGCATTTCGAATAAGATTTTTTGCTCCGAGAATCCAAAATATTTGCCGGAGTGTAGCCAACATTTGTTGAGGTAAACCATGTTGCAGCATGCTGTGACAATCTCTGACCAATAACAATACTAGTGGGTGTTTTGCTGCTAATATTATTGGATGCTTCGTTTCAGTAGGTAACTTGGCATGACTTAACCTTCCACCAACACGAATAAGCCCATCACCTAGGACCACAGGATTAACCCATCTTAATGGTGAAGAACGAAATATGGTTCGCTTACCTTGCAGCGCACTTAATTCCTCGGGAAACATTTGCTTCTGGTGTAGCAAGCACAAACATCTTTCTGCCGCCTTGAATTCGTCTGAGTTGAACCATGATATAAATAGACTCTTTGGAATTTCAGATTACTGCTTCTTCTTCACTGCTTGGTGTTTCAAATAAACGATAAAGCGACGATAGATGACAACGGCACGCAAGAGCTTCGTATATGTCGAATATCTATTGAATAACTTATCGCAAAACGTACCAGCGACTGTAGCCATGGCAACAATTGAAGAATTTCGGCGTTCTTCTTCAACAATAGACATGTCAGATTCGTCAACTGATGCACTAGGCCATGTTTCAGATCCTTTGGACAGCAAAGTTGGTCCATGCCACCAACGGGAAGAATGAAGAAGTTCAGTTGGGTCCATACCTCTAGATATTTCATCTGCTGGATTGTCTGTTCCAGCAACGTGATGCTATTGACTAACATCAGATAATTCCAAAATCTGTGATGTTCTATTGGCTACAAATGTTTTCCATCTAGCAGGCGATGCATTGATCCAATGAAGGACAGTTGTTGAGTCTGTACAGAACACTATCCTGGCCGGACTGAATCGTATTGCTGAGAGCACCTTGGGTAGAAGTCGGATACATAGAAGTGCAGCGCATAGTTCTAAACGAGCAATTGTATGACGGGTAGAAATTGGAGCCACCTTTGATTTTGACACTAAAAGATTTGAATGAATATCGTCTTCAGATAGAACTCGAACATAACAGCATGCACCGTAGGTCCTCTCTGATGCATCGCCGAAAAAGTGTAGCTCGTACTCAAAACTGCCTTTGCCAAAAATATAACGTGGAATGCGGAGTTCTTTAAGCACATGAATATTCTCATGAAATGACTTCCACGCATTTTGCAGCTTCAAAGGCAAGGGTTTGTCCCAATCAAATTGCTTTCCGTTTACATCTTTAACAGACCATGCTTGTTGCATCATGAGTTTGGCCTTGCATACCACAGGGCCTGCCAAACCCAATGGATCGAATATTTGAGAGACAGAGGATAAGAGATTTCATCTGTTAACGACAGATGGTGGTAATGACCGTACTATTTTGAAGCCAAAAACATCTTCTTGGGGCGTCCATGTGACACCAAGGGTTGTTACTGTGCCTTCTATTTGCAGGTCATGGCATTCTCGTAAGGCTAAATCTTCTTCGGCTATATTGTTGAGAACATAATTTGAATTAGATGCCCATTTTGTTAGGATAAAACCATATTTCTTAAGAAGTGATGTGATTGATTCTTGTAGAATTGTAGCGGATTGTTCATCTTGTGCGCCAGTCATTAAATCATCAACATAGAAGTTGTTTTCAATTACATCTGCAATGGTGGGTTGTGTTGACGATACATCATTTGTAATTTGCTTTAATGCTCGTGTAGCCAAAAAAGGCGCAGAGGCAGTTCCATATGTAACTGTTTGTAATTGGTAGCATTGTAATGGTTCGTTTGGATCCAATCGCCATAAAATACGCTGGAGTGGTTGGTCTTCAAGAGAAATCAATACCTGTCGATATATTTTTTCAATATCGGCTGATAAAGCAACAGCATAACTTCTAAAGCGAAGGATAACGGAAAACAAATCAGACACATGATGCGTCGGTGACACATGATGCGTCGGTGACACATGATGCGTCAAATACCACTCGTAGCTTCGTTGTAGTGCTAGATTCTTTCATCACTGGATGGTGTGGTAAATAACAATGGGCGATCGAATCATCAACTGGTTCTGGTAGTACTGACATGTGCCCAAGATTTTCATACGTATTCATGAACCGCCGATACTGATCGTAAGTGGTGATATTGCGTTGTAGACGGCGTTCAGTATTATAGAATCTTCGCTCGGCTATGCTTCGAGACTCACCAAGAGTGACGGATGGATCGGATGATATTGGTAGCTTTACGACAAATCTGCCTTCCTCGTTACGAGTTGTTGTCATTTTGAACAATTGTTCACATGGATCGTGTTCTTTAGAATGAGAATTTGGAATAGCATCTAATTCCCAAAATCGTTGCATATTTGCTTCTAAAGAAGAGGTTTGCGTTACCACAATTAATGATTGTCGATTGCCAACATGCTTCATAGGTACTGATCCAGCTATTGTCCAACCAAATTTGGTATTAATCAATGATGGATTATTTGGTCCAATGTACCGTTTTTCCGGGCAATGTATCTGCCAATATGCTTCGCAGCCAATTACGATATCAATGGGACCAGGTGTATGAAATAGTGGATCTGCTAAGGGAATATTGTTAATGTCCCACTTTTTGGCATCAACCTTTACTGTTGGTGGTTCAGCTGTTGGAGAATCGATAACTAAGAAATACAGTTTCATTGTAAATTGCTGAACCTTTGAGGATACAATTGTTTCTATAGCGCGATTGATGTTACTTTCACGCTGACCAATTCCTGCGATGCGTATATTAGCATTTGTCATGTTATTAGCAAGTCGATTGGCCAGTGCAGATGACATAAAGTTTGACATTGATCCTGAATCGAGTAACGCACGTACTTGATAACTGTTTCCAGCATCATCTATTACATTAACTGCTGCAGTTTGTAGTAATACAGTTAAATTATTGGTGCAAATATGTGAGGTCGTATCAACTTGTACATTTGTGGATGTATCTTCATTTATGGTTGTAAGCTCTTCTAAATGGAGTAATGTATGGTGGTTGCGTTTACATTTGTAACATTTATGATGCGATCTACATTCCCTTGCTGCATGACCACTTCTAAAGCAATTGAAACATAACTTATTCGTGTTGACGAGCTTTCTACGTTCACTAACATTCATTGATTTGAAAACATCGCATTGGAAGAGTAGGTGTGATTGGTCACAGGCGTGGCAACGGTTGGATGTGGACGCTACGCTGGCGTTCGCCAAGCTCTTACTTTGTTTATTACCAGCCATCTTCGACGTACTTGGTTTAGGCGATGACAATGAAACATGGGCTGGTGCGGCTAGAATTCGGATTCTTGAGTGTAAAAAATAAATGAGTTTAGAGAAACTATCATTATCATTACTTGAAGAGAATTGTTCCCAAGCTAAGACACTGTTTGGATCAAGTTTGTAAAGCAACAAATTGGCAAGCGGCGTATCCCAATGGTTAATAGGCTCTTTCAATTTGCTTGCTCCTTGGGTAAGTCGAGCAAATTCATCGGTTACGCGACGCAATTCTTCTATAGAACTATCTTTCATAGGTGCGACGGAGTAAATGGCTTTAAAGTATTCACGCTTTAGTGCTCTGGTATTGTCGTATCTATCTAGCAACGCTTTCCAAGTGGTTGAATAATTTTCGGCAGCAATGTCAACATACTCAAACCGTTTAGAAACATCACCCTTTAACGACGCTAGAAGGTACTCCAGTTTCATAACATCCGGAATATCGGTAGATGATGCAATCATTGCTGTGAATCTATCTTTGCAGCTGAGCCATTCAGTAATTTTTCCATTAAATGGCGGCAAACTTATTTTCGGCAGGTGTAGGTGTGGGAAGCAGCAACAGGAATGCTCGCGTTCAAATCATTTTCAATTATTGTGCTGTTCATTACAATTTTGCATGATGTTAGATGGCCCTTAATGAAGCAGTAACGATCGTACATTTCATTCCGTTCTTTAAACAGGCGTGTAAGTTGTTGTTCATCTTCTTCCCCATCCTCTAGAACTGTTTGCATGCTATCAAATGCTATCCAGAACTTTTCTAGGGTTTCTAACCGGGATTCACATTGGGAGGCATGTTCGCTGGTGTACGATTGGACGAAGCTTTCTAGGTTATGTATATGCGAGGTGACGCGCATCATGTCCACTTTGGATGGCATCGCTTTCTTCGGTGGCATTCTTGAAAAGATAAATGGTGATGCGTGGTTAAATTAAAATAGATCGATGGAATAGTCCGCAGATCCGGTTCAAAGGACCAAAAATGATTGAGATTGCAATTATTCAATGATTTGAGATATTAAATCTGGTGATATTTCTGCGGTTTTGCTTGTTGGCAAAAAAAACACAACTCGATCCATTTACAACGTATGTCACTCTCCTCTTTTATTTGATATGTTTTTTCTGTTGTTGACTTCCGCAGCCTTCATGGCAGTTATCTTGATAAACTGTAGTGAGTTGGAATTTGCTTGCGCATTTATAACGACGGTTTGAGTTGACCGTTATTGTTGCGCGTTAGCACAACGCCCGGCCTGCAGATAAATAATTAACCAAAAAAACGGCTTTTTTATGTAATTCGGGATGATTTTATATGCCTTTAACAGCACAAAATTTTAGTAACCGAGAGAGTGAAAAAACTAAAACTTCGTCCGCTTCCACGCAAGTCCGGGATCAAAAAGAAAGCCCTCTTTCGCAGTCCATGCGGTCACCGGCTATCCGTCAAACGCTCGGTCGATTCCTTTCGTTCAGTCCGAACGTTTATCGTCCAGACCGAGACCTCTAGCGGCCGCTAGCTGAAGTACGGACGCTCCTTGTCGATCCTCGAACGATCGCGTCGTCACCATAAGTGACAGTCCACCAGGCGTTTCGACGTCGTCAAACGATAACCCTCGGCGCGACGTTCAGCGATACCAGCTTCACCACTGGCCTCTCCAGCATCGTTCCTTTCGCTGTTTTGATGACGACCCGATGAATGACTCCGTCTTTGGATGGGACTACGCGTTCCACCCTTCCTCTCGGCCAAAAGTTTCGCGGGCTGTTTTCGTCCACGATTAGGACAACATTTCCGGTCTCGATAGGCTTGCACGGCTCGAACCATTTCGTCCTTCTGACCAGGGTGGGGAGGTAGGTTTTGATCCACTTCTTCCAGAGCTCGTTCATTTTAGCCTGTACAGCTCTCCAGTTTTGTTTCAAGCCTGCTGGCGAATCATCAGGCTTCACCAAGGGCTTCATTCCTGCGGAAGAACCTAACAAAAAATGGTTGAGAGTTAACGGTTCCTCATCCTCACCGTCGACTGTAACGTGTGTAAGTGGTCGAGAATTGAGCATGTTCTCGATCAATGCTGCCGACAGGACTGCTTCCGTAGGATGCCTCTCCGTGAGGGTACGCGACAGCATTTTCTTGACCGATTGGATCATCCTTTCCCATGATCCTCCAAAGTGTGGGGCTGCGGGGGGGTTAAACTTCCACTCCAGATCGGGCGATGCGAATTCATTTAGAATCGCCGAATCAACACGTTCCGCAGCTTCCTTTAATTCACGATCGGCGCCCACGAAATTCGTTCCACGGTCGGAGACTATTTCGATTGGTGTTCCGCGGCGTGCCATAAAGCTCCGAACTGCCATCAAGCAGTCACTCGTAGACAGGGATTGCACAAGCTCGATGTGGACGGCTCGAACTGTCAAGCACGTAAACAAAACACCCCTCCGTTTTTCCGTCTTTCGGCCGTTCACGATTACCATCGGACCGAAATAATCAATGCCCGTATATGAAAAGGGCCTGGAGAAGGCAGCAAGACGAGCAGCAGGTAATTCGCACATTTCCGGGGACGCTGGCTGTGCGTATAACAATGTGCATGTTCGGCATTGCAGGCGTACCTGTCTACACATCGATCGGAGAGCCGGTATATCAAAGCGTTGCCTCACTTCGTTCACTACAGTTTCTTGGCTGCCGTGCTTATAACGACGGTGGACATCGTCAACGATTAACTCGGTTACACGATGTCGTCTCGGGAGCAGAATAGGTCGCTTCCTCCCGGGTCCACATAACGGCAACGATCGATCCTTCCACTCAATCTCAGCAAGCCGTCCTCGTCCATATAGGGGCTTCGTTTGAACAACAAACTGCTTCTGGGAATCGGACTTTTCCACGACGGTGTTGTTGAGTTTTCCCTCGCCTTCCAGAGTATGGCATATTCATCGGTAAAAGCGTTCCTCTGAACGTCTCGCAGAATTACCGTTTCAGCCCACTGGATTTCGTCGCGGTTAAGCGGACCTGTCGATGGAGATTTAGTTTTGGTAACAATGTTTACATACCGACACACGTAAGCCATCGTCCTGACCAGCCGCGTCCATCGGGAAAATCTCTCGTAGTCGATGAAAATCGGACGTACTATGTGAACACCGATCAGCTTCAGCTTATCCTTTTTCCGCACCTCCTTGGCCGTGTCCGATGGTACTCGACGAGGTATATTCCATTCTGCTTCGGGTAGTTGCAGGAACTCGGGCCCACTAAACCAACGTTCGGAGGTGAGATGATGCTACAGGTTGGTCCATTTGATCGCTTCATCCGCCACATTAAGTTTAGTTGGAAGCCATCTCCAATCGTCGGTGTTCGTCGTGTCCAGCACCTCAGCAACCCTATGTGCGACGAAAATCGAGTACTTACGGTGGTCCGCGTTTATCCAGTCTATAACATCAGTCGAGTCTGTCCAGAAGTAGCTTCCACGGATAGTTTCTCGATGAGCACTAGTTATAGACGAGGCTATTCTGCAACCCATCACAGCAGCCTGCAGCTCTAAACGGGGCACGGAAAGATATTTTAAAGGCTCTACTCTAGCTTTGGATCCAACTAACGACACCTCGATACGCCCATGACACTTAAAACGGAGGTACGCGACCGCTGCGTAACCATCTGCACCCGCATCAACGAACATGTGTAGCTGTAGAGATAATTCGGTGAGCGACGCCAGCTGTCGGTAGCAACGTGGTATGATGAAACTTTCCAATTCTGGCAGTCGTTCCATCCAGGCGTCCCATTTATGCTGGATCTCTTCCGGAACTTCGTCGTCCCAGCCAAGGTGTAGGCGCCAGACTTCCTGAAGAAGTCTTCTTCTTCTTCTTTTGGCTCAACAACCGTTGTCGGTCAAGGCCTGCCTGTACCACTTGTGGGGTTGGCTTTCGGCTTTCCTGAAGAAGTACTTTCAAATAAAAAAGCACGCCAGCGATCAAACCTAACGGGTCGTAGATCGACATCATAGTCCGCAGCATCTGCCTCTTGGACGTTGGTTTGTCCTTGCGTGCCAGCTCCAGGTGTCTTACACGGGATAGTTTAAAGCCGAAACTATCTGTTGTGGCGTTCCACCACATTCCCAGCACCTTCTCTGGCTTTAGACACGGTTCGAAATCCTTTTCCTTGAGGGTTGACTCAGTTCCTTTTACCGCTGTCACGACTTTGATGCTATTTGAGAGCCAATTGTAGAGAGAAAATTCAGCATTATTGTGAATTAAGCTCACCTGATACGCCAGCTCAATCGCTTCTGGTTCCGTTTCCACACTTGTAAGCATGTCATCAGCTCATCCTCTCTTATCGGTCTAGCATAGCCCTTTTCCAAGTAGTCCTCTAGTATCGCGTTAATTTTCTCCGCAAGGCTCGTATCTCGGCTCATCTTACGCTCCAGACACTCCATCCTAGATAGAGCCATTTGACGGTTTTCTGGCATGAAAACGTTGTCGCTCCGCCAGAGTAAGCCCGTGGTGTACCGCCCGTCGACGTGTTTTGTGTTGTTTTGCAGAATCGACATCGCACGTTGATCCTCCTTCGACAACAAAGGCTCCTTAGCAGGACCATAACCTTCCACTTCGAAGTACGCTGCCATCATACGATCTGCCCGTGAGGTCTCTCCTTGGCAATCGCATACGTGGAAGCTAGACTCCGGCTGCAAAATGGATGTGTCGTTAGCGTTATTTATTTATTTATTTATTTACATAACTGCTGTCTGAAATTGAATTCTTAACAACATACCTATTAACTAAACTTATTAAATATTTGCTCGGAGGATGGATCGGAGGGATGGTAAGAAGAGGTGATGGTCAAACATGTGTGCGCAGGAATTAAACAATCTCACAGCACGTAATAAAGGTTCATTTAAACCAACTGAAGTGCGTCGATTTGGAACAAATAAAGGAGCACGAGGGCGTAAGGAACGAATTGGAACATAGAAATGCAGGGATGAAAGAATGATATGTGAATCCACAGCATTAGATATGAGCGAGGCAACAAACATTATTTGGGAAATGTGACGGCGTTTCTCCAATGAGTCCAGACCCAACAGCTGGCATCTTTGCTCATAGTCCGGTAGGGTATCTGACGTGAAGCCGGACATTTTGCTGACAATATACCGAGTAATGATCTCTGCACTCTTTCTATGCGGTCAATCGATGTAAATGAGGTGGGACACCAAACAACAACACAGTATTCCAAAATCGGTCTTACTAACGAACAATATAACGCTTTTAAGCACAGAGGGTCGGTTATGCGGATTGAAAAACGTTTTATCATACCGATTGTTTTACGAGCCTTATTAACGGTAACGTCAATGTGATCGAGGAATGATAACCTGCTATCGAAAGTTACACCAAGATCTTTTACCGAGAGTACACGATTTATTGCTATACCCTCGAAGTTATAAGCAGTCGTAACGGGACAACGTGAACGACTGAAGGACATGACATGACATTTTTCGGGGCATAGAACTAGCTGGTTCGATGAGCACCATGATGCAAATCGGTTGAGGATGTTTTGGAGCGATACGCAGTCACCAACAAACGATATAGATTTAAAAATCTTTAGGTCATCTGCATAACAAAGAAAACAATCGTGTGGAATGACTGAGTTAACATCGTTAATAAATAAAACGAACAATAAAGGACTCAACACGCTACCTTGAGGCACTCCCGATTTGGATGAAAAGGATTTGGAAAAACAGGAGTTTAGTTTAACACGAAAAGAGCGATTGCTGAGAAACGAATCAAGCCAACGAATGTGTGAGTCAATGAAACCCATTTTGGATAGCTTCGCAAGAAGGATAGGGTGGGGAATACGGTCAAAGGCTGCTTTAAAGTCAGTATAAATGATATCAACCTGAGAACCGCTGTCTAAACTAGAGGTGATAACGGAAGTCAAGGAAATAAGGTTTGTCAAGGTAGAACGTTTAGGAAAGAAACCGTGTTGCTGAGGTATAATGCAGTTTCTTGCAATAAAGAGGATATGTGAGTGGACTATAGATTCATATATTTTGGAGCTTGCACAGAGGATGCTGGTTCCACGATAATTGGTAGCGTTTGCACGATTACCTTTCTTAGGGATAGGAGTAATATGAGCTAATTTCCATGTGTCCGGGAATGAACATGATTTAATGGATATACGGTACAGTTTTAATAGGAGAGAACCGAGCACAGTATTGCATTTCTTATATACTGCTGCTGGAATGCCATCTGGACCGGGATTATATGACTGTTTCAGATTTTTTATTGCTTGTAAAACTGTGCTAAGGTGTAAGTTTAGATTACTGTCATTGATTACATCGGTGGGAGTGTTATGAGTGCTATTAGAGATTGATGCTTTGGTTTTGATTGATTCAGCATACACACTTGAAAAATGTTCAGCTAGAAGGTTGCAGCAGCCGTCAGTACCGGATGCAGAGAGATTGCCAAGATTCAGATGAGAAGGGATATCATTAGATTTACGACGTTTATCAGCATATCCCCAAAAGGCTTTAGGATGAATTTTAAACTGTGCTTGCACTCGGTGGACGTAAGATCTAAAGCAAGCCCTGTTATATATGCGATATGCATTAGAGGCGTATTTGAATATGCGCTTATGATGAGGATCTCGCATGTCTTGATAATTACGTAGTGTGCGATTGCGATCTCTTTTGAGGGAGCGGAGTGTAGAGTCAGACTAGGGAGGGGAGTTGTTAGGTTTATAGGTAGGACAGCAGGAGGGGAAAGCCGAGATAATATTAGCATTAAAAGCAGTAACCGCATCATTTATTGAAATATCTGTATCTAAGAACGACCAGTTAATATTCGAAAGCATAGCTGAAAGTTTAGAGTAATCCATTTTTTTAAAGTTATATCTACGAATATTTGACGATACTGAGCGCGGAGCCTTTTGAATATTTGCAGAGAGAGAGAATTCTAAAGCTGGATGATAATCATCTGGTCTAAGTAAAGGTGCTACAGCCGATAGCACCTGAGAGTTTATATCAACTGCGCTCTCATTAACAAAAATTAGATCTAATTGACGTCCCAGACTGTTTTTGATCCCTGAGATTTGACGGAGACTACACTCTGTTATTATGTCGCAAAATACAATATGTTGAGCGTTGCTTGATGAGTGTGCATTACTTGAAACATAATAGTTTTCAATGGGCGTCCAAACAATAGAAGGCATATTGAAATCACCTAACAATAACATTGAATCGTTTCTTTTTAGGCGGTGTTGAACCGCATCAATACTATCGCTAAGGCTATTTAACAATGCGTTATTTGCTATCATACCTGGCGGGATATAAATGCCGCCTATAAATAGAGATACTCTCTGCATCCTAATCTTTACCCAAACCATCTCAATGTTGGCTGGAGATGAAATCAATTCGGTGATCAGATCCGTTGCACATGCAATTAGTACACCACCACCACGAGAGTATGCGCTGTTATTAGGAGAGCGATCGCAACGGTAAATGTTGTATTTGTTACCCGAGAAGAGCGAAGACGGTATTTGTTCGTTTAGCCACGTTTCGGTAAAAACAATGACGTCATAGATGTGATCGTTACGTGCTTCTATAATCACCGCAAAGCCTCCACCGTCCATCGGATTTTTTAACATGTGTAAAAGACTGACCCAGCTACTTTTGAATGGTTGACATATTCCTTGCTAGACGAGGAACATAAACTCAGCCTTTGCTTCGAGAAACTTATCTGGACACAATCAACGTGGACGATAAAATACCGGAGGACCATTGGTGATGATTTGGTGCATAATTGGCGCTTGTGTTGGTTTGTGATTGTTATTGTAAATGGTGATTCTTTTAAATTCGTTCATTATCTATGCAAATGGGCCCTTTGTATCGTACGTATTAATGCTTGGTGTAAATACTGTAGTACTAAATCTAAATCTTAATACTAATACTAAATCTAAATACTAAACCTTAATCAAATGAAGTACTGTATATGCTTATTTTGTAATTGATATTTTTTAAAGGTAAAAGTGTGGTTTCAAAATCGTCGAATGAAGTGGCGACACCTTGTAAAACATGCGTCAACAGTCTCATCATCCCAGAACACTCTCGATCAAGCTTCACAGTCAATATCGCCGTCATCCATGAGTTTAGATATGACAGAAATGTTTAAATTTAATTGTGACGATGACAAAGAAGCCGAAGACGACATTATAATAGATTAAGTTTCCTCAATTGTATTTAAAAATATGTTATATACGACTTGTAAAATTTATTTTAGTTAGCTTTTCTTTCACTAACATTTTTTATTTTTTGCTTCGCGGTTCTATAGCATTGCGCACTGGCGCATGAATAAGAGAAGGAATATATTGAGTTGATCGTTAGCATACAATTCACTTATATAGACTCGTATTTACTCATATATAAATAAATCCACGAATACAAAATTCTCGTCTTACTATGTTAGCGTTCAAATTCGTCCGAACAGACTTGATCATTGTTTATGAAACTTTACTAATATGATACATACTTATGAAAATAGGTTTGTAACTTTTTGTCGTATCTGGAAACTGTTAAATTTTTAATTAATTACAATTTTCAAAATTTTATAGACACAGCGCTTCAGAATATAAGTGAAAATGAGTATCAGGACGTAAGTCGCCGCTACGAATGGATTCAATGATGCCAGAAATGTGATGTAAACAGGAAAGATCTGCGAGCAAAGCTTAATCCTAAACACCATAAAATTATAATTTTGTTAATTTATGGTTATGTTTGTTTATTTGTTTATCGAAGGACAGTAATGCTCTCTCGATCATTCTCATTCTAGCAATGTTTTACAGTGAATGTTTAACAATGGATTACAATAACATACAACATAAATATGTGCACTATGGAACAGAATTTAATACAGAAACACGATCATTTAACTCAGTTGGCAAAATCCTCGGCTCAAAAGCATCGCTGACGGCGTTGAAAGCATGGCACATGAGAAGGAGCGGGTCAGAGGAGCCAAATTGAGTTCTACGGTCGTCGAGGGCCAACATTGCCCGAGTCCGGAGCGGCTTGGCAGGAACATACAGGTTGATGGCAGCCAGTAGTGACGGAGAGTCAATACGACCGTCGAGAAGTTCCATGATGAACGACAACCTGGCTTTTCGTATTCGCTCTCTTAGGGTGGGTAACCCGAGTACCAAACATATAGTCCGGTAATCTAGCCTTTGGTTCCATGAGCGAAGTACAAAACGTGTAATTTTGCGCTGGATTGATTCAAATCGTGATAACGGACGCGCTGCAGTTGGCCACCATACAATATTTACATACTCCATCAACGACCGGATAAGTGAACAATAGAGCGCCTTGGTGCATGGTATATCGTTACCCAAATAGCCAAATCATGATAACAGACTCATATCAGAACCGATTTACGACATCTTATATAGTGACTTAAAGATATACTTATAGCAGTAATTATAACCCGCTATGCAAAGCGGCGGAAGAAATCAAAGCGTTCGGAGAATTTTATCATGCCTTCTTTTTCTCTCCAACGGCGAATTTGTCAAGCAGCTCGTCGAGCTACCCGTCCCTGGCTCCGACTTATACCCCTAGCCTGAGCGCGCTGCGGAAGGTTTGGATGTGTTGGTGCGTCAGACGGCCAATCGCTGTCAGCCGTCGTCCATGCTTTTTCCCTCCATAGCGCTATCTCTTTCTCGCATGTGGTCAATGTTCGCGAGCTGTTATGGCGCTTAAAAAAAGCCGTTAACAAACATTGCGGCGATGAAGTTGTATGCTCACCAATCAAACCAAAATAGCGCAATAAGTTCAATTGCTGCAATGTAAAAATGACTAAGGAATCGTTAGCTCACGCTGGGGGGTTTGCTGTGCAACGCGCAGAACCCTTATTCGCATTAACACGTTCAGTCCGAAACTGATTTTCATCAACATTCAGTTCCGCCGGCATCTAGAACGCAAGCTGATTGTGAAACCGATATACTGGAAAGTTCACTGGCAGTCCCTGGGGCCTGCCATCGAACTCAACGAGTTAAGCATTAAGCATAACTTTGTTACAGTAAGCTTTTTTGCTTTCGTATGGTGTAGATTACACAGATATGCTGAGCCGTCTGCGCAAGGGTGTGAGTGTGCGTGTTTGTGCAGCACGTTCACCAAATGTGTTTTTATCCGGAATGTTATGATCGATCGGTCAAAGAAAGGAAGGTGTTCATGACAGTGGCGGATTAGGGGGATCGGGGGCCTTAGGCGGAAAGACGAGTTGATGCCCCTGTAAATGTTAGCTGATGACCGCGAGGACGGGGTATTGGCACACTATACTTACATTGCCGGCGTGGAGGGGTGGGAGGGGGCATTCATGGGACCCCTAAAAAATTTTTTTTTGCCGGCATGGAGGAAGAGGGTGGATGGAGGGTGCAAATGTTTCTCCAGCCACGGTGCCTCAACGACCATTTTTCCGGGGTCCTTGTCGCTAATACTCTGTCCGCTTGTAACACCATTACCGGAGATGAAGAGTTTTGCAATGCATTTGCCTCATCTTCTCTTCTGTGTACACCAACAATTCCTCGGTACCGTCTAACTCAACATCGGCTTTATCCTTCATAGATGATGAGGTTAATTTATGCACACCACTAATCAACGATGATGAGGTGGAATCTGCTATTTCGTTGTTGAAGCCTTCCTACGCACCTGGGCCTGACAATATTCCCAGCGCAATTCTCATTAACTGCAAGGCTGCTCTCATTCCCATACTGACTAAACTATTCAACGAATCCTTGCAATCGAAATGCTTCTCGCGTCTTTGGAAATCATCATGGATGTTTCCTGTTTATAAAAAATTTGACAAAACTAATGTGTGCAATTATAGAGGAATTTCAATGTTATGTGCGTGCAGTAAACTGTTTGAAAAGATGATGTCTCGTCATATGCTCCAAGCCTTTTCACCATTAATTTCTAATGTTCAACATGGCTTTATGCCGAAACGATCGATTGAGACCAATCTAATATACTTACTTAACTTTTGCCACTCCTATATTGACAAGGGCTTAAAGGTTGACGTCATTTATACTGACTTCTGCGCTGTTTTTGACAAGGTCAACCACTTTCTATTGCTATCTAAATTATCAAAGTATGGTGTTCACACAAATGTTGTTGAGTGGTTAAGAAGTTATTTAACTGATCGTTGCATTAACGTTAAGATAGGAACTAGTTTATCTGCCACATTCCATAATGTATCTGGTGTTCCCCAAGGGAGTATATTAGGACCTTTACTATTTATTATTTATTAACGATGTCGTGTTTGCTATTCCTCATTTTAAATTGTTATTATTATTATTAATTAATCTTCAACGGGCCGTATGGCCTAATTAAGATGTAACAGTTCAATAAAAAAAAACAAATACATAGCAAAAACAAGATTTGGATCGCAATTCACTGCGGCCACGGCAAAAGCCGGAGATGTTCCTTGAAGCACTGAGTTGAGATGTCGAAGTCGAAGCAATCCGAGACAGTGTTGAAGACAGCCGACATGCGGAACATAGGGTCAGACCGACCAGCACTGGAACGGGTTGAGCGAGCCGTAGAGTGTCTTTAGACCTAAGTGTTCGGGATGGTATGGTATTATATGTATTATACGATCTAAAAATGTTCCTACCTGTTAAATATTCTGACGACTGTGAAATGTTACAAGACTCGTTAAACTATTTTTCTGCATGGTGTTTTAATAATGAAATGTTACTTAATGTTAGCAAATGTAGTTGTATAACATTCTCAAAGAAAAAAAAATCCTATATTTTATAACTACAAAATCAATGAAGACAGCGTTCCACATTTTTCTCAGGTTCGGGACTTATTTAAACAGTAAGCTTAGTTTATCTAGCCATTATCAAACTATCGTCACTAAAGCTCTTAAACTGTTAGGATGTGTCTTACGTGTCTCAGCCAACTTTAAAGATCCTTTCAGTTTAAAACATTATATTGTTCTTTAGTCCGTCCCATCCTGGAATTTGCCAGTGTAGTTTGGTGTCTCCATCAGATCACATACATAGATAAAATTGAAAAAAAAATCAGAAAAAATCACACGTGTTATGTTTCATCGTCTTCCCTGGTCAAACCAAATTTTACGTCCTTCGTATAATGTTCGGTGTTTATTATTTGACTTAGAGACTTTACAGCATAGGAGAACTACTGCTCAGATAACTTGATCGCGCAAATACCTACGTTGTGTTATATTTTTATGAAAAGCAGAACACGCTTTCACAATTTTACAAAACTTTATTATAACGCGCGCTGTCGAGAGCCGTTCTTCTTCTGTTCGTGGTCGTTACAAGATGAATATCATTATGGCAGCTTATTCCCGCGATCTAATTCCCTACCAATACACACAAAAAACAGCACCTGTCAATCGTTTCGTTTATCGGTGAACGCATATACAAATAACGCAAGTGAAATATTTCGCTCGGAACTATGGCATTTAAAAACATGAAACGTAAACATACTCCCCGCCTTGATGGACATCAACAGCAAAACAATAACAAACTTTCACCTGTCAAGGCGGCTCCGCTTCTAATAAACATGTGCTTTCCACTCAACGTTCTCTAAACTGTGTGATTACTAGTGGGTAAACGCAAATTTTCGTAATCGGACGCTATCGTTCCCTTGGCGGTACGCAACGTTACAACTCGTACAAGTCCGTCCAGTCCGGGTGAGTATCAGTTATACGCGCTAACGGCCAACGTGTGGTAGGGAGTAGCTCGTCGACCACAATCACCATCCTTCCAGGCTGGATGTCATCAGCTCGTGCGTTCGATCGCGGGACCTTGCTTTCATTTCCTGAGATACTCCTTCTGCCAGTGCTTCCAAAACTTCTGCACTAGTAGTTGAAGCTTCTGCAGGTGCTCGTAAGTGTTCATAGGTACGTGTTGGAAATCGGGATCTGGCAAGCAACCATGGACGTGCCTATTAAAAAATGAGACGGGGTTAGTGCAGCTAAATCATTAGGATCATCAGATACCGGCAATAGAGGACGAGAATTCATAGCATCAGCTCGATCTGATGCAACACCGTGTAGTAGCCCTCGAAGGAAAGGCGTGTGCTCCCAAGGTGACGAAACAGATGACGTTTTTGCTGTCTTCACGGCAGCCTCCCAGAGACCGCCAAAGTGTGGTGCTCGGGGTGGTATCATGTGCCATCGGATACCTTGCTCAGCACATGATTTTGCGATGGCGCCCATCTCGGCCTCATTGGACAGCCGCTCGAAAACTCCTTCAATTCGTTCCTAGCTCCTTCAAGTTCTTCCCTTGTCTGAGTGCAAATGCTCTGGTAAGCCTCTCCTTGCACAGAATCTTCTTAGGGCAGCTAAAAAACCCTTGCGTGGACAAATCACCAACAAGTTCCAAATGGACTGCCTTTGTAGCAAAGCAGACAAACACGCACAGGTACGCCTTCAACGATGCGGCACGACGATGTACTGGTTTCAAGTAGAACGGTCCAGCATAATCAACCCCAGTAACTGCAAATGGTCGACTCGGCTGCACTCTTCCGGATGGCAGCTGACCAGATTGCTGCTCCACAAGTGCAGGTTGGTAACGATTGCATCGATAACAGCTTCTCACAACGCTTTTGACAAGCATTCGTCCATTCATCGACCAAAACTCCTCACGGATGTGTGAAAGTAATACACGACCTCCAGCATGCAGCAATACACGATACTCATGTTCAGCAATCAAACGAGCCAACGGGTGATGTTTTGGGAGAACCGCAGGATGCCTGGTTTGGAAGGGCAGTTGCGCAAAGTTTAGCCTACCGCCTACTCGGATGATTTCCTTTTCGTCAGGAACGGGGTAAGTCGATTTAAAACCGAACGTTTTCTCACTTGCTTTCGTTCTTTTAGATCCCGTAATTCTTCGGCGAATACTTCACGCTGCGCAAGACGGACTAAAACATTGACATTGAAGGCCCATGTTTCCACAATCGACTCTCGTTAAAATCAGCAACTGACATACCACGAGATAATCAATCTGTTTCTCAATTCCAGCAACGTGTTTCCATTTGCATCCGGCGAAAATGCTGTATCTCGGAAACTCTATTGGCATGTATTGGTCTATTGGTCTTCCATGTATTCGGTGGCAGCTTGAACCAATTCAGACAAATTGACGAATCGGTCCAAAACCACGATCCATCTATCCTCATGTCGATAGCACGCTTAATGCGGTTATGTAAGTGCGCAGCAAGGACGCAGGCACACAGCTCAAGTCGAGCGATGGATAACCGCTTCAGTGGCGCTACTTTGCTCTTCGATGCCAGTAGCACAACACGAACAACTCCAGCTTCCTCCGATCGCACATAAGTACATGCTCCGTACGCAGCGATGGACGCATCAGCAAACGTGTGCTTGAGGTTGTTCCATTTTGGTTACATTAGGAAGCAACACATAGCGATCCATGCTACAATTGGTCAAAAGAATACCTCGCGTTGAAACTGCTTCCATTTAGCAACAATACAATCAGGCAAAGGATCGTCCCAATCGCACGAAGAAACCCACATCTCCAGCATGATGATTTTGGCGCGAATGATAATTGGAGCCATCATTCTAAAGGGTCATACATTTTAGCTATAGTGGAAAGTACTGACCGTTTTGTTGCGACTGCACTGTCTGGTTGTATCATGCAATCAAATTGCAACACATCTTCTTGAGGCTGCCAGCTGATGCCAAGGGTTTTCACCGTCTCATGCGTAGCGAAACACAACGATCATTTTGTACCGATCTGAGAATCATCCAAACCCTCAAGCACCTCAGTTCCATTTTGGTTACATTAGGAAGCAACACATAGCGATCCATGCTACAATTGGTCAAAGAAGATACTCGCGTTGAAACTGCTTCCATTTGCAACAATACAATCAGGCAAAGGATCGTCCCAATCGCACGAAGAAACCCACATCTCCAGCATGATGATTTTGGCGCGAATGATAATTGGAGCTCATTCCAAAGGGTCATACATTTTAGCTATAGTGGAAAGTACTGACCGTTTTGTTGCGACTGCACTGTCTGGTTGTATCATGCAATCAAATTGCAACACATCTTCTTGAGGCTGCCAGTTGATGCCAAGGGTTTTCACCGTCTCATGTTAGCGAAACACAACGATCATTTTGTACCGATCTGAGAATCATCCAACCTCAAGCACCTCTTGACGATTGGACGTCCATTTTCGCAGCTCGAAACTTCCTTTGCTCAGTAGAACGCTCAACTCTTTCCGCAACTGGATGGCAGCTTCGATGGATTGCGTTCCACCGATAAAATCGTCGACATAAAATTCTCTTCAGCGCGGATCCAGCAAGAGCGTAGCCACACCTTCATCCTCTGCCAATTGCAATAACGTCGTGTCGCAAGAAACGAAGAAAGAGCCAGGCCATACGTTACGATATTCAGCTCATATTCTTGCAAAGGGTGTTGTGGTGAGAATCTATACAAAATGCGTACAAGAGCCCGATCATCAGGGTGCAGTAACACTTGCCTATACATCTTGGCAATGTCTCCAACTAATGCTACACGGTATGTGCGAAAACGCAACAATTGATCCAGCAAATCATCTTGCACACCACTGGGCCAACGCAAAGAGATTCATTAAGAGAGAATCCACTTGTGGTTTCCGCCGAGCCATCAAATACTACCCTATTTTGATCGTGGTACTTGTTTCTTTAACACTGGTGGTGTGTTAAATAATACCATTCTGTAGGTTCCGGTTCCTTTACGTACTGCAGTCATGTGCCCAAGATCCAGATACTCTCTCATGAACGCGTGATACTCCTCCTCACTTTTGAATCGCGTTCAAACTTTTCTCCAGAAGGTGAAACCGGCGCTGTGCACCTGATTTAGATTCGCCAAGCCTCAGTCCAAAGTCAGGATGACGTGGCATGCGTACAACATATCGACCTTCTTCATTTCTCTCCGTCGTCTTCTGGTACAGCTCTTCACACCTCTTTTCTTCGGGAGAGTATCCATCTTTATTTGCATCGATTCGATCTTCCAAAACCGCTCCATACTTTCTTCCAGCGACAACATACACACGGCTGCAGATACTTGTGACATAAGAGAATGGGGAGGAAATTGCACAGTTGCTGAGCCAGCTACGATCCAACCAAATACACTCTCAAACAGCCACGGAAACTGATCAGATAACTGCAAACGCGCAGAGGAGGGGAACAAAGAGTAATAGTGTTAGCCCCTATGATCAAGTCAACTGGCTGCGCTTTATTGAATTGAGGATCTGCTAACATGATTCCTTCTGGTATTTTCCAATCACGATAGATACGTATTGAGCAGGAAGGTTAGCAGTTAACTTGTCCACAACAAAAACTTCTTTGTGCAACTAATGGTTGCTTCTTCGACACCACTTCAGCTACGATCGCTTCTCGAGCATGAGATGTACAACTGCCAGCACCGTTGATTTTTACATTCGCTCTCTCTCGTGGTAGTTGAAGTAAACATGCGAGCCTTTTGGTCATTAAGTTCGGCTGCGACGCGCTATCCAGCAGAGCGCGAACCCGGATGTTCTGGCCAAATGCGTCAACAATAACTATCGCACAGTGAGAAGAAAAACATGCTCATTTATCTCGATGTCTCCAGCGGGCATTTTGGCTGTGTACGACAGTTTCATTTATGGCTTTGTGAGGACCGGGAGAGGCTGACATCGCCATACTAGATTTCGTTCGGCTTTCGGGTGCGCTATTCGAACCGCGATGCAACAAAGAATGATGCCTCTCTCCACAAGGTCTACAATTATGTACCCGCAGGGCAGCTACGTACTACATGTCCTACCTTTAAACAATTGTTACATACCCTCTTCGTATGGACTATCTGCATACGTTCAGACAGCGGAAGACGGATAAACTTGTAACAGTTTTCCAGCAGATGGTCATGTTTGGCAGTGTGGGCATTTTCTCGTATACTCGCAAAAGACGAGCAAGAAGAAAGATGCGTTGTTGGCGTTCGTCTCTCTGTGGGTAGGTAGGCTCTCTGCTCGATTGATGGTTTATGAGATTCACTCAAGTATTCTCATTTTTCGTTTCAGAACTCGATCAAAGTATTGTAGTCAGGCGTTTCTAATGTGGAGGCATGATCTTCCCACGTTTTTAGGGTCTCTCTCTCTGCAGCTTGGTGCACAGCACATACTCTAGCATGGTGCTCCAATGCTCCGTTTTCTTGCCGAGTGCTGCAGCATTTTTACATGACGATCAAAATCGTCCACGAGCTTATGCAGGGCCACATTAGATTCCCTAGTTACACGACCATACAAAATATTGACTGCAGGTGTCTCTTCTTTAGCAGATAGTCATTAGCGTAGCGATCTACCAAAGACTTCCAAGCTTTCTGATAATTTCCTGCGCATAATGGAACCGATTCAATGAGCTTCGCAGCTTCACCC
>NW_024427776.1:0-65218 GCF_017562075.2 Anopheles merus
AACGCTTTTACGTATGCCCCCAGTGTGTTAAGCGGTTGTCCGGAATGTGCTTGACGTCTACCTCAGGACAATATCGGACAGAAAGATAGGACCTGGTTTTTTCAACGCAGCATGCACCCGTTGGGCCAGGTTTATGTGTGGTTTGTGTTGTGTGTGTGTGTGTGTGTGTGTGTGTGTGTGTGTGTGTGTGGTGTGGTGGTGGTGTGTGTGTGTTATTGGTATGTGTGTTTGTTTCACAAGTATGTCGTTCGGATAGATTTGTTAGTAGTATTTTTGTGTTTTGGGTTAGGTTTTTGATGTAAAAAGCAGGACCACCGCCCTCGCGATCAGTGTTTTTTCGATATTGTTACGCGTAATCTTGGGAAAACTGTTTAACAGGAATTTGGAGATTGCTAGGATCGAAAATAAACTGTGGAGAGATGAACTTCGGCTGGTGGAGAAATGAACTTCGGTCTATGCAGAAATGAACTTCGGCTGTGTAGAGATGAACTTTAGAGATTAAAGATTGAATCCTACGAAATAATTTAATAGCAATAAAGAACTCATTGAAATAAGAGCTATCGAAACATTGGTCCTTCGAACCGAATTTATCCGAATTAGTTAAAATTAAAATTATTGCTCTTAACATTTGCTACTCAACGTGAATTGGAGAATATTCGTCTCATCTGTGGCACCGTCGCTACCACGCGCGTGCGTAATATCAGTTCCCATCCGACACGAGACACTTGTACCGCCGCAATCACGCGTGTGCAGCATCTTCGCCTTACCGATACATCGACATACACCTCGCCGCAATCACGCGTGTGCAGCATCCTCGTCTCACCGACACAAAACTTCAACGTACCGCCGCAATCACGCGCGTACAGTACCCTCGCTTTCCAACAACGACAGTATCGCATTGCCACAATTACACTTGTGCACCTTCATCGCTTTATCGATACGGATATCCTCGCTACCACGGGATAACGTGTGATTTTGACTTCAGTGAATTTATTGGCTCATCCATCGCTATCCTCGTGAATCTTCATCCACACGCATTCATCATCTTGCTTTGTCGCGTGTTTCAACCAGCTGCACCGAGTGGAGAAGATAAATCAAACCTGTTAAAGTCAGATAAGTATTCGCTGAAGATTATACGTGTATTCAACGATATTAATACCATCGCATTGCTCCTACAACGTGTGTGAAATATCATCAGCTGCAACGCCAAATTCTATCGTTATCTGTGTGAGTCTCCGTTTTAGCCACTGTGTTCATCATCCCGCATTCATCATCCTGCGCGTTCATCCTCCTGCGAATTCATCCTCCCGCACGTCATCATCCTGCGCGTTGATCGTGTGTGAGTGTTTCATCGTGTAACACAGATCGGCGCCAACTTCATCGCATTACAGCAACCACGCAACCACCACGATATTCCTGCAACCACGACACATAGGTCGGCACTACGTTTGTGTGCAGATTGATCATACTACAAGCTTCAAGTACCAGAAACGTGTGCGTGAGTATTACAGTGGCGCGAAGCTACGATCATTTCATCTTATAATCCGCCATCACATTAGACCGAGAGTTCATCGTATTATCAAGAGTGTCAAACTCAAAGTGCAAAATGAGTGAAACAGCTGTAAAGATTTTTGAGCTTAAGAAACGCGATATATTTTTGAAACTTCAATTAATTGCCGATTTTCTGCGAACGTATGATAACTCAAAAGCTCATGAAAAACAAGGTAGACTGCAATCATTAGAAAACATTCGCATACAATTTGATGAATTGAAGGAACAGGCATATGAAAAAATACAAAATGAAGAAGTGTTAGAAGGCATAGTAAATGATACGACGAATTTTGATTGCAAATATCACGAGATGAAAGCTTCTCTTCAAGATCCCCCAAGGAGCCCTAATCTAGAATCCACTCGCATAAATCCTTGTTCTGAAATGCAACAAACATCTTCATTCAATACATCTATACGGCTTCCGCTAGTAGATCTGCCATCATTTAATGGTGATATAACAAAATGGTTGTCGTTTAAAGATCGATTCGAGTCAATGGTACATGAGGCAAGTGATATTCCAGAAGTGACCAAACTGCAATACCTATTATCGTCCTTGACAGAGCCTTTAGCAACGCAATTTGAACATACTCCAATTACCGCAGATAGTTATACAACAACTTGGGATGCACTAGTGAAACGATTCGATAACACCAAGCGTATTAAACGAGAATATTTTCTGGGTATACACAATTTGAAGCGCATGAGTAACAATTCAGTGCACGAACTACAGCGTGTTGTAAACGAAGTAATAAGGCTAGTGAGGGGACTTCAACGATTGAAGACACCAGTTGACCAGTGGGATATTCCACTAACAAATATGCTGCTGTACAAGCTAGATGAGGATACTGTTTGGGCTTGGGAAAACATGCTGCTGATCTCACCGAAGATAAATATAATGATTTAATCAAGTTTCTCGAAAAACGCATTAGTGTACAGATAAATCATCGTACAAATCAGGTTAACATGGTGGCCGGTAGGCAGGTAAAACCCAATCGCAACATAGCTCTTCCTATCCAAGTCTATGAGAATAATCAGAACATAAACGGTGTGTAGTATGTGGTGAATCGCACAATGTAAAATCTTGTCCAAAATTGAAGCCCTTACAATTGCTAATAGAGAAGAGTTAGTAAAAACCCAAATGCTTTGCTTCAACTGCTTAAGAGTGAGCCATTCAGTGCGATACTGCAAATCTAACTTCGTATGTAAACACTGTAAAGGGAAACACCATTCCAAATTATGTAAACGAACCATATCGATGGCAAACGAAGAAATGATTCCCCCAGTTCCCTCGGTAACAGCAACTGCATACAAGGCTAAGCGCAAAAGGGCGTTGTTATCAACCGTACTGATATATATTGATAATATTCACAAAACACCATGTATTGTCAGGGCATTAATTGACAATGGCTCTCAAACAAACTTTATCACAGAGAAATTGGCAAGACCACTCGGATTAAAGGGGGTTAGATTGAACGAACCTGTATGTGGCATTGGAGGATCGATTACGAATTTAACGTTGGTACCATATGATCAAGAATATCGAACTATCATTCGCATGCAGAGTTTCTTATGTTGCCCAAAATCACATCAGAATTACCGACGCAAACTATTGACATTAGTAACTGGAATATTCCAAACACCATTCACCTAGCTGATTCTGAGTTTTATGCTCCAAACCAAATCGATATGCTTCTAGGAGTTGAAATATTCGTAGAGATTATAAAGAGCGGAAAGATCAAACTAGCTGATGATTATCCAACTTTAATTGAAACTGAGTTGGGATGGATAATTGGAGGTCCGTACAAATCTCAGCCTAATACTGCGAATTTAGTTTGTGCCTTGTCAACTCAAGATGAAACCGCCACCTTAAATAATCTATTGGAGAACTTTTTCTATATTGAAGAAGTTGGTGAAGAACGAATTTGGAGCCAAGAAGAACAAGAGTGCGAGAAGCATTTTATCGATACAAGCACACGAGACTCTTCCGGAAAGATAATTGTGCGATTGCCATTCAAGTCAAATTTAGAATTGGGTGATTCAAAACAAATTGCATTGCGGAGATTTACTGGACTAGAGAGAAGATTAGCTAGAGAACCTGAAATGCTTCAAGAATACGTAGCGTTTATGAAGGAGTATGAAGAAATGGGACACATGAGTAGAGTTACCACACAGGCGACCGAAAGTGAGGGCTATTACATGCCACATCATGCTGTCTTCAAAAGGGATAGTCTAACAACAAAATGCAGGGTAGTGTTCGATGCATCATGTAAAACATCAAATGGTTTATCGTTAAATGATGTTTTGAAGGTTGGTACTACCATTCAACAGGATACTACCAACATTTTAATAAGATGGAGAACAAGATCAGTTGCAGTCACAGCTGACGTGGCAAAAATGTATAGGCAAGTGTGGATAAATCCTGAAGATCGTCGATTTCAGCGAATCCTGTGGAGATCTAAACCAAATGAGCCGATTGAAACCTTTGAGCTTAATACCGTCACCTACGGTACTGCAGCAGCACCGTTCCTAGCCATCCGAGCACTTAATAGCATAATCGAAGATCATCGAGTGCAATTTCCGCTCGCTGCTTCAAGAAAGGAAGATTTTTACGTCGATGATCTTATCACGGGTGCAGATACCGAAGAGGAAGCAAGACAACTTTGTTTTGAAGCAAAATCCTTACTAGAAAGAGGGGGGGTTCCGTTGCGAAAGTGGGCGTCAAATTGTCCACAAGTGTTACCAGATGCGATAAAGGGACCTCAAGACCCAGTGCTGTTGTATGAATCAAATTCAAACAACGCAGTTACAACTTTAGGCCTAGTTTGGAATCCTGTATCTGATTTGCTGAGTATACGAGTGCCGGAGATCGAAGGTGAGCAGGTAGTAACAAGGCGTAGCGTTTATCGGACTGTAGCTCGAATATATGATCCACTGGGTATAATCGATACTGTAAAGGCTAAAGCGAAACAATTTATGCAGCATTTGTGGACGCTAAGAGATCAAGACGACAAGCAATATGGATGGGACGTGGAACTTCCACGCCAACTGCGTGAGGAATGGAAACTATTTGAAACACAACTTGTTCATCTAAAGGAGATCAGCGTTCCGAGGCTGGTTGCTATTGCTCATCCAGATACCATTCAACTTCATGGGTTCGGCGATGCTTCAGAAAGCGGCTACGGTGCATGTGTATATGTTCGAAGTATTGTTTCAGCCGGGACAATGTCGTCACGGCTATTTGTGTCCAAATCAAAGGTGGCACCATTGTCTAAGAAGCACACCATAGCAAGACTCGAACTGTGCGCTGCTCATTTGCTTAGCAAACTGATAACTAAAATGAGAAAATCGATCAACATGGAAGTACAAACATACTGCTGGACCGATTCTACTACTGTGTTATATTGGTTAAAATCTTCTCCCAATCGATGGAAAATTTTTGTGGCAAACAGAGTATCGCAAATTCAATGCACAACTCAAGGTATCGAATGGCGACATGTTCCTGGTATACAAAAACCCGCTGACGCAGTGTCAAGAGGAAGATTTCCGACCGAAATAATCAAAGATGATCTTTGGTGGAGTGGACCAGATTGGCTGCAAATGGACAAAACTGCTTGGCCAACTTACAAAATTTCAAATGCCGAGGATTTGAAGGTCGTTGAAGAAGAGCGCATTACATGCGCATTAACTAGTACGGTAAATGTGGAGTCGTTCATCAATCGTGCTTGCGAGGCTAGTGATACTTTTGATGAATTGAAGCGAGTAGTATCCTACGTCTACAAATTCTTTGATGAACGAAAAGGCGATGTGCACAACACAGAAACTAATGAGATAGAATCGCTACAACGAGCGGAGAAGATCGTAATGCGCTTCGTGCAAAGAGAATTTTATGCTAAGGAAATCGAATCGCTGAAGCAGGAGAGACCTATTAGTCGTTCATCACCGTTGAAATTGTTGAGTCCAATCTGCAAGGACGATGGTCTTATTCGAGTTGGAGGTCGGTTGTGCAATTCAGACATAGATGAGGAGCATAAACATCCAATTTTAGTGCCAGGAAAACACCGCATTGCTATACTAATTGCTACCCACTATCACAAGAAGCTAATGCATGGAGGAGCTCAAATCATGATAAACACTATTCAGCAGAAGTATTGGATAGTAGGCGGTCGAAATGTCGTTAAGAGTATCATCCATAATTGTATACGGTGCACACGATGCAAACCAAGACTATTGCAGCAATCAATGGCGGATCTTCCTCCACAGCGAGTTGCGAGGCATTGCGGATCATGCGAGGCAAGCAAGACCGTTTTCCATCAGTGGAGTTGATTACGCGGGGCCTATTATGATGAAGGGAACACATCGGCGTGCAGCATCGAAAAAGGGTTATATTTGTTTGTTCGTCTGTTTTGTAACCAAGGCTGTCCATATTGAGTTGCATCAGATTTAACATCTCTTGCATTTTTAGCCGCCTTGAGACGTTTGGTTGTCAGAAGAGGACTAGTCGCTGAGCTACATTCGGACAATGGTACGAATTTCAAGGGCGCGCATAGCCAGTTGCAGGAATTCTACAAACTGCTAAACTCTGATGATCATCGGGAGAAGACAATTAGATGGTGCGCGGACCAAGGTATCAAATGGTCTTTCATCCCTCCTGGAGCACCACACTTCGGAGGACTGTGGGAGGCCGCCGTAAAATCCATGAAGCATCACATGATTCGCGTCTTAGGGAATGGTGAGTTGACGTTTGAAGACATTTCAACTCTAATGGCAGAGATTGAGGCTTGTTTAAACTCTAGGCCGTTGGTACCCGCCAGCAACGATCCAAATGACCTGGAAGCTTTGACCCCTGGACATTTTCTCGTGGGAACCAATCTACAGTGCGTACCTCAGGTCGATGTAACAGATATCCCGTCTAATCGGTTAGATCATTGGAGACAAGTTCAGCGATATGTACAAATGATATGGCGTAGATGGCAGCAAGAGTATTTGCATTCTTTGCAAAAGCGAACAAAATGGAATAATTCTGCATGTGAGATTGAAGTGGGAAGGTTAGTGATAGTCTAGGAGGAAAATGTACCAATTTGTAAATGGCCTTTAGCACGAATCAGTCAAATTCATCCAGGAGCTGATAACGTTACACGAGTTGTAACTGTGAGGTTAGCGAATAGAAAGGAGGTCCAGAGACCTGTAACTAAGATTGCCATTTTGCCAGTAACAAACAATAATTAAAAACATACGTTTTTGGTGGCCGGAATGTTACGCGTAATCTTGGGGAAAACTGTTTAACAGGAATTTGGAGATTTGCTAGGATCGAAAATGAACTGTGGAGAGATGAGCTTCGGCTGTGGAGAAATGAACTTCGGCTATGCAGAAATGAACTTCGGCTGTGAGGAGATGAACTTTAGAGATTAAAGATTGAATCCTACGAAATAATTTAGTAGCAATAAAGAACTCATTGAAATAAGAGCTATCGAAACAGATATATTAACAATGTAACGGTCTTCTTTTGCCGTGGTCTTCTGAGGACGTCCGGTTGACTTGCGCGTTTCGGTTGTCCAAGCGCGTTTCGGTTGTCCAAGCGCGTTTCGGTTGTCTAAGCACGTTTCGGTTGTTCGAAGCGCGGTTGCCACAAAAATGCGCGATCGTTCCATTATGAACTCGAACGTTTTGCGTTTAATGCCAGCAGCAGCCATTCGCTTTATCATATGGTGATGATAATCGGTACAATGTTTACCTCGACCCATTGTTACTAACATTGCTTGCTTGGACCGTCAAGAACGCGCTGGTTAAAAAGTTGGACACGGCTGATCCCGTGCTCAGCCTGCGTTCTGCTTCTACACGTGATGAATTACATCGTTGTAGAGCAGCGAAAACAGTGTATAGATAAAAACTATCTATGAGTAAGCGAGTGAGCGTTTGCCCATTTAAAT
Source organism: Anopheles merus (assembly GCF_017562075.2). Taxonomy (NCBI): domain Eukaryota; kingdom Metazoa; phylum Arthropoda; class Insecta; order Diptera; family Culicidae; genus Anopheles; species Anopheles merus. The sequence goes on from NW_024427776.1 coordinate 7,479, forward strand.
CGAGAACAGAATACTGCCGCGCTCATGAAACAAAACGCCCATTGAAAAAAACAGCTGCGCGCTTGCTCAATGCACGCACAAAGTTTCCTATGCACACACGAGCTTCAACGCAGAGATGCACGCACCCAAGTAGCAGAGCCGAAGTTGTTGAGAGATTTTGCTGTGTGCCAAAGCGAGAGGCCCTGTCTTCTCTCTCTAGATTTTGGACGGCAAACCGCCGCCCGTGTCGAGGTGTGTGCGTGTGACGAAAAACTATGGACGAAATACTGGGGAAGCGGAGTTTGAAGTCTTTCGTTCGTCACACACACACACATGCATTTACCAGCGGATATCGCTGGACCGAGTCTATCCATCTCTCTCGATCAACCATGATTTTTCTGCTATCGCTCTCATCCGAGTGTGAGGCATCCTCAGGCTGTCCAGAACTTTCCCTATGGAAGGATGTACTGAAGTGAGGTGCGATTTCTTGTGCGACGTACTTTGCTCTTTACGTTTTGTGCCGTGTTCCTTCTTCCTCAGTTATGGAATGATTTATCCTAGCAAATTGTTGAGGTAAGTTTCTTGCTGTGTGCTTGTGCAGGTTCATTCAACTAACCCTTGGCGTCTAAAAAGTTACAGATGTGTGCGCTATTTATCAACTGCTAGCCTCGTAAATAATCTTCAAAGTGAGCGACGCAAAGAAAACGTTTTCCACTTTTAAAATATTAAGGTAAGTTTTGATCTAATCATATGCGATAAACTCTCCATAATAATACATACTACTTACATTCATTATTGCTTCATTGAGCTCCCGGTGTTGACGTCATTACTCAACAGAAGCCGGTTCAACACGCGCAGCTCCTGTTCATGACGTCATCACTAAACTGAAGCCAGCTGAACACGCGCCGCACGGATGGTACCCCGAGCGCGGTAGGAGGAAGGAAGAACGAGAGGAGGAAGAACGGTAAATTTGGAAAGGGGAAAGCGTTCTGCCGTCTACACAGCGGGAGTATGACAAAACACATGTGGGAAGGGAGAGAGATACTATTCAATAAACAGCATGCGAATGTGTGCATAAAGCAAATGTGAACAGCCTCATCATTTCTATAAGCAATCCGAAAAAGGGGGTGGAGCAAACACATTGGTATGCGTGAGCGGCTGACGAAACCAAAACGTTTAGATGTGTGCGTGACGGATGGTTCGGGCGCCTGTGGCGAAGCTCTCGACAAGCCTGCAAAGGAGAGCTTCGTGGAGAGCTTTGTAGAGAGCTCAGATTACACAGGCCGCCGTCGGTTTTTGCGTCCTTGGGCAGGCCTTTCAATGGCGTGCACTGGAGAAACACCTGTGAGGGAATGCCGAGTTCTTTGCTATTGTGCGCGTGTCCATTTCGCATCGCTGTCGCATGCACATTCATCAATCAGCACACCTGCGTTTTCGTCCAAGGAACAAGCGCTGCTGTTGATGCAAACTTTAGCTTTTATCCAAGTGAATACGCACGCTGTTTCACATGATAACACACATTATCAGAATACTTTCAACGCAATATGACATCATGGCAAGCTACGTTTTTCAGACACAAACCCGCGCACTCGCACACACACACACACACACACACACACACACACACACACACACACACACACACACACACACACACACACACACACACACACACACACACACACACACACACACACACACGCACACACACACACACACACACACACACACACACACACACACACACACACACACACACACACACACACATACAAACACAAGTAACGTGGTAAAACAAGTGCACGGTGCGATGAAAAAACAGGGTCCTATCTTATTGTTACTGTACCATTTGAAAGTTAGATCCAGTGATGAAATGGCCCGGAGTTAATACGTCGAGATCATCAGGTGAATTGGGGATAAAAGTGAGTGGTCGCGAATTGAGGCACATTTCCACACGTGCACATAGCGTCAAGAAGTCATCGTAAAGCAGTGTTGACGATCCTAGCTCCTTTAGTAGATGTTCCTTTGCTGATTTTACCGCGGCTTCCCAAAGTCCACCAAAATGAGGAGCTCGCGATGGAATGAACTTCCATGTTATCTCGTTCACAGCACACCAGTTGAAAATTATCTCTCGCGATTTGGGATCGGTTTTCAATTGTACATATAGTTGATGGAGAAGATTGGCTGCACCCTTAAATGCTGTGCCGTTGTCTGAATGTAGCTCCTTGACCCTTCCACGACGTGAGATGAATCTCTGTAGCGCGGCAATAAATGCTTGGGTAGTTAAGTCGCTAACTACTTCGATGTGTACTGCTCGCGTCGCAAAACAGACAAAGATCGATAAGTATACCTTCCGTGGTATTGTCTTCCGTGTTCCAAATTTTACAAAAAAGGGTCCACTGTAGTCCACTCCTGAAATTGAAAACGGAGGCGCTGGAACCACTTTGCTGCTGGGTAGGTCGGCAATGGTCTGAGTAATAAATGTTGGATGTTTCTTAAAGCATGTAACGCATCGATGATACACAGACCGAATCAAGTTTCTTGCACCTATGATCCAGTACCGTTGTCTTAACGAGGCGAGCATTTGTTGTGGGCCCGCATGTGGTTGCCTTTTGTGACAGGCTTCAACCAGTATGAGCGTCAATCGATGTTTCGCTGACAACACGATTGGGTTCTTTGTGCACAATGGAAGGTTTGCTAAATTAAGTCTAAATTAAGCTAAATTAATACTGGTTTAACCCACCTCAACTGTGATGATCGTAGGATAAAGCTTCCATTTGTCAAAGCATGTAGTTCGTCTGGGAACATTTGTTGTTGATGTAATAAACATAAGTTTACTTCTGCGAGATGTGATTCCGCCGTCGATAACCATTTGGGATTAGTATCTTCAGGAAATCCTACACAAACCTTCGCTCCTTTACGATGTCTCGTTTTGACTAGCAGCCGGCAACAGTATGCGAAAACGCGTCGAAGCTTAGTATATGGAGAACATTTGGCAAATAATTCATCAGAGAATGTTGCTGCAACGACTGCTAATGCCAACATGGTTGTATTGCGACGTTCTTTTAGTATGTCGGCATTCTCGCAAGGAGTGAAATGACCTGCTAGCCATTGATCTTCTGGTAAAGAAAGCCATGATGGTCCAAACCACCATCTCTCTGTGTCTAATAGATCCGTTGGATCTAAACCTCGGGAGATATAATCTGCTGGATTAACAATCCCCGCTATATGTTTTCATTGGTTAATGTTCTTAGCGTCTAATATTTGTGTAGTACGATTTGCTACGAATGTCTTCCATCGACATGGTGATGCGTTCAACCAATGCAAAACTGTGGTAGAATCGCTCCAAAATATAATCTTCGTAGGATTGAATCTTAATGCAGTCGATATTTTGCCACAAAGTTGCACACTCAGTAATGCAGTACACAATTCAAGCTTGGCGATGGAATGATGAGTTTTGACAGGAGCCAATTTAGACTTTGCCACTAGTAGATGAATTGAAACCACTGACTCTGAAGGAGCACGTATGTAGCAACAGGAACCGTAAGCCTTTTCGGGGGCATCGCCAAATATATGTAATTCGCATTTGTCTAAACCGTCATTCCCAAAAACGTAGCGTGGAATGTTTAAATTCTCCATAATATGAATCATTTGTTGAAAGATCTACCAAGCATGTTGCAGTTTCGTTGGGAGATTAACATCCCAATCAAGAGGTTTACCAGTAATAGGGTCGATAGATGTCCAAGCCTGTTGCATTAGTAACTTTGCCTTACACACAACAGGTCCAACCAGCCAAAGAGGGTCAAATATTTTAGCAACAGCTGATAGAAGTGTGCGTTTGGTAATAGTAGGAGGCAATGCGACATTCTTGAAATTGTAGCTGAAATTGTCGCTTCCAGAGAACCATACAAGTCCCAGAGTAGTGATAGCAGGATCAGTTCCTAGATTGTAGCAACGTGGGGTTCCTAAATCTCCATCTGCGATATCGTCTAGGACGCGTTTAGAGTTCGATGCCCACTTTCTTAGAACAAACCCATACTGCTGTAATAAGTTGGATACGTTTTTCTGCAACGTCGCTGCAGATTCCTCATCATTAGCACCAGATAGAAAGTCGTCGACATAGATATTGTTCGTGATGGCTTGTGCTTCGATTGGGTATTTATCAGCTGCATTGAGGGCAATTTGCTTTAAAGCTCGGGTTGCTAGACATGGAGCAGAAGCTGTTCCATAAGTAACAGTCTTTAATTGGTAGCTTCTAAGCTCTTCTGCAGCACTTGGACGCCATACAATTCTCTGTAATGGCTGATCATCAACATGTACCATAACCTGTCGATACATTTTTTCGACATCTGCACTAATAGAGATTCGATGAGTCTGGAAATGAACAATCAGCGAGAAAAGATCTACTTGAACAGTTGGACCAACTTGAAGCGCATCATTTAAGGAGTACCCTGATGTAGTTTTACACGACGCGTCAAAAACTACTCTTACTTTCGTCGTTGAACTGGACTCCTTCAACACTGGATGATGCGGTAAATAACAATGGACCATACTATCATCTACAGGCTCTGCAAGTAATTCCATGTGTCCCAACTCTTCGTATTGCTTTAGGAACATTCGATATTGCTCGTACACCTCAGGATTCTTCTGCAGTCTACGTTCGGTGTTGAATAATCTTCTTTGTGCTATACTTTTGGACTCCCCTAGACTGATTCTTGATGTTTTTACTTTCGGCAATCTGACCACTAATCTTCCCTCGTTGTTGCGAGAAGTAGTTTCGGAGAAGAATGTCTCGCATGTATCTTCGTCTGAAGCCGAGGATGAGGATGGTAAAGCATCTATCTCCCAGAATCGCCGGATGGTCGATTCTAACGTGTCCTGACGCACAACTGCATTTGTTGACACATGACGATTCTGGCTTGTTCCTGAAGTCGATCCAGCAACTGTCCATCCAAACTTAGTATTCACAAATACTGGCTTGTCAGACCCAACACCGACTCGTTCATTCATGTGAATGGCCCAGAATGTGTTGTGTTGTTATCACACACAGCATGTCGAGTCTGCTGTGTGTTAACCCTAGCGTTAACAACGACTATATTTCACTTTTTTAACCGTCTTGTGTACTAGAGTTGGGCAAAACGCACAAAAAGCGGAAGTGGGTCCGGACGATACAAATTTCGGATCCAGTCCAGTAAAAATCCGAAGATTCAAATTCAAATCCGACAAGCCGGAACCACTTGGAATTGTCCGGAATCATCTGGAACTGTCGGAATTGATGGAATCGTGCGGTGGGCGATATTAGTCCGGACGTTACAGTAAGAAAATAAAAACTACAAAAAGGTTCGCCTATCGCTTTCTACCAACTTGTTCCCTGCTAGTACGATTGCCGAATGCTCTGGAATATCCCGAACCCGAACCTCTTCCTTTTCGGCCTCTCGAGCTGTTGGCACGATAACGACCTCGTGCATTTTGACACGCGAATGTTTACCAAACATCAAGCTGTATAGGATAGCTCGAATAGTTAGAACTATAAACACCAGATGGCAGCACCTGTTAGATAATGACAAAAAGATATTCCCAAATACGAGACAGATAAATAATCAAAAGTAGGACCAATTAGGACAAAGTTCGGCAGCGGTCGCTAAACAGGGTCAAGTGCGGTCAAGACGGATCAGCTGTTCAAGGAAAGGCACCGTTCAAAAAGTTAGCGGCTGTAGCAAAATATAAAGCAGAAAGAACAGACTAATTTTGAAACTGTGCAATAAATCCTACAAAAGCCAGTTCTAAGAAAGTCTACCCCGTACTGTACTGTACATCATTGCGAACAGACGTGTTTTTCGAGCGGAGAGAGCAAAAAAAAAAATCACAAAGGAGAGGAATACCGAATAGTTGTGCAGGATGGATCCTGCGATCACGACCATCAGGGTTGACTTTTCGAAAGTACCCTTTAAGCCTACTTATTTAGAGGCGTTAAAGTTTATCGTAGATAATCTTAAACTCTCGCCAAAGGAAGATCTGCTACGGGTGCATTTACGAACCAGTACACTGTGTGCATCTGTAGATGTGAAAGACGCAAATACTGCGATACGAGTGGTAGAACAGAACGATGAGAGGAACATTATAGAGTACAAGGGAAAGAGATATACTATTCCTGTTACAATGGAGGATGGAAGTGTAGTAGTGAAGTTGCATGATCTATCTGGAAGAGTGTAAGACGAAGAGATAAAGGAATTTTTTGGTGAATACGGTACTGTGCGCGAAGTGAAGGAAGGTGTGTGGGGTAAAGGACTGTCTACAGAAGGGCTACCAAACGGATTCCGCTATGTGACTATGGTAATTACAAAGCCAATACCATCATACGTCACGATAGCCGGAATTAAAACGTTAACTACGCATCGGGGCCAACGACCGACGTGTAGATACTGTGACGAAGGTGTGCACTTTGGAATGACGTGTGTAAATAATCGCAAGTTTATGCAGCAAGTGTTAGAATCCGGAGAGGGAATGGGGAATGAAGCGAGAGCAACGTACGCATGCGAAACAAAGATAGGTGCGAGACCAGCCAAAATATCAGTAAATGAGAGGTTGGCTGTAGTTAGTAACACGGAATTGGAAACAGACAAATAAGATGAAATGGAATGTGAAAGTGTCGCTTTGAGTGAGGAAGCAACTCCAAAAAAACAAACGGGCAAAAGTAGTAGTGGATTCCAAAAACTTAGTGAAAACATTGGTGTGAGTAAGGATAGCGTGAGTGCCTCTAGCAGTAGCGCAGTAACGATTAAGCATGCCTATGTGTCGGTGAAGGCACTCACTGAAGCTGCCTGTACACTATCGGATGATAGAAATATGGAAGAAAGTGTTACTGAAGAGGAAGAACTGAGTGAGACGATCAAAATTGGAGAAAAAAGACCCAGGGGTCGACCAAAAAAAATTATTAAACTAGTTGAAATGCAAAGCAGAGATTCATCAGCCTAAAAAAAAATAAAAATAATAATAATAATAATGAAAAAATAAATAAATAAATAAAATAAATATTTAAGATAATAAAAAAAAGATATATATTTATAAATGGTTACGTCTACATATAACAATTTCACAATTTTGCAAACAAATATAAAAGCTTGAAAAAAAAACCGAGATGAATTAGAAAGAATATTGAATGCTAAACAAATAACTATTGCTTGCATAACAGAGACATGGCTAACAGAAAATGATACACAAAAAAACAATTTATCAAATTATAATTTAATAAATAACAATAGAGATGACGGATACGGTGGTACAGCAATATATATTAAAAAAAATATTCCTTACACAATTATACAACACCCAACAAATGACAGGGATATCCAAATCACAGAAATAAAACTAACACGAGAAAAACTAAATATTGTGAGGGTATACATCAGTCCTAAAGTACGCATTGATAATTTTAAAAGACATATTCTACAATTATTAAACAACAGGCAACAAAGACAAAAATGTATCATAACAGGAGATTTTAATAGTCATCATAAATCATGGGGCAATCCCATGAATGATAGCAAAGGCATTTTTCTTATGAATGAAATTGAAGATACGAATCTTTGCTTACTACATAACAAAGAAAGTACAATGATTCCAACTGACAAAACGAAGAGAGAGACTGCGGTGGACATTACTATTATATCGGAAGATATAATTGATAAGTGTACAAGAACGGTCATGGATCAACACATAGGAGCTACAAATCACAAAACAATCATAACCACGATTAATGATCAACAAAATTTCATCAAGTTTACTTTTACAAACAAACAAAAAAATTATAAAAGAAATAGAAAAAATTGAGATAAAGGCAAAAACAACTCCCAAACAAATAAGCAAAACAATAAAAAGGATAGTTCAAAAAAATAAACACATCATGAAAAAGAGACCCAAGATATGGTGGAATATCGCTACAGAAAAAGGTTGGCAAAAAAAGAAAAAGAAAAAATATAATTCCAATAGAACCATAGAAAATGAAATACAATTCAAAAAGAGTATTGCAGAATTTAGATTCACAAAACGAACTCATAAAATAATCAAATTTGACAAAAAATTAGCGGTAATAGATATTCAAAAAGATCCTACAAAACTATATGAATTTATTAACCAAATAGAAGGAAAAAATAGAAATAAAAAAGAGGAAAATATAATAGAAAACGATAAAAAAGCAGCAAAGACTTTCCTAGATAATAACTTTCAACCAAACAAGAAAGGAAACAAAAAACCATTCAAAACTATAATTCCAGCATATGACATCATAAACGCAGAAAAATGGAATAGAATACTAAATAAGAAGAAAAACACAGCACCAGGTCATGATGGTATTTCCTATGAAATGTTAAAAAAAAATGAATGACAAAACAAAACAAGTAATAATAAATGAAATTAACGATATGTGGGTAAAAGGTAGCATAAAAAAAACATTACAAAAAAATAAAAATGATAACATTTGCTAAACCCAACCAAGACAAAATGGACCCTAACAAATATAGAGGTATTGCATTAATACCAACTATAATTAAATTAGCTAATGCTGCTGTTTTGGATAAACTAAATAAATTTTGGAGTATAAATAAGGTTATACCAGACACTACATTTGGGTTCTTTAAAAAAAGATCTACCAATCAATGTTTAGATTATATTACCAACAAGATAATGATGAACAAAAAAAAAAGAAAGTAGTGACGGGTATTATTTTCATAGATCTGACAAATGCTTATAATAACGTAAAAACGGACCTCTTGATTAATATCATGGAAAAACAAAACACCCCGAAAGAAATCATAAGGTGGATAGGTGCTTTTCTAAACAATCGAACTATAGAGATAAATACTGAAGGTAGTACGGTTAGAAAACTTGTATCTGATGGACTTCCTCAAGGAGATATATTATCTCCAAGTTTGTTTAATATCTATACTAAAGAGATTCATGATATGATAAATGAAACGGAAGTGAAAATTATACAATATGCCGATGATTTTGCATTGATTTTACAAAATAGAGATCCTCAAAAACTGAAACATAGCATGCAAAAGACGTTAAATAATTTAATCGAAATTGATAATAATTGATCGACTACAACTACCGATAAACCCGGAAAATACCAAATTTATGATTTTTAACAACAAAGTTCGTAACGTACAGATCAGGATAAGAAACAGAAGCATAGAAAAGGTAAACATATATAAGTATCTAGGGATATGGCTAGATTCAAACTTAACATATAGGAAACACATAGAAGACATCAAAACAAAAACTCAAAAAAGATTACAACTAATGAGAAGGATATGCCACTATCGAAATAAACTGAGTCCAAACAAAACGATACTAATACACAAAGCTTTATAAGGACCAAATTAGAACAAGGATGCACATTTATTAGAAATTCAAGAAAAGGACTACTGAAAGGACTGAATACTATTGAAAATCAGTCATTAAGGAAAGTGACAGGCTGTACAAAAACAACGCCAATACCAACGCTGATGGCAATAGCAGCAGAAGTACCGCTACATATTAGAGCAGATTATCTGGCGAGTAATGAAATAATCAAAGAAATAGCGTACTCTAAAATCCATAAACAGTTGTTAAAAGACATAAAAAATCAAAAACAACTACAGTCTAACAATAAAAAAATAACTTACTGGGAAAATATAATAGAACAAAATAAAGAAATCATAAAGGAAATGGACAAAATAGTTATTAACGATCAAATAAACGAAATAAAAATCAGATGCAAGCCCCTAGAAAACATATCCAAGAATTCACTCTCAGGAAGAGTTTTTTGCAACAATTATACCGACAGGAAATAGAAAAACTACAAGAAAAAAACACAATTATATACACCGACGGAAGTAAAACTAAGGATAATTGTGGTATTGGAATTTATATACAATCTCATAATCATGATACTAGAAACTGCTCTATAAGTGTTAAACTAAAAAACAATGCAGGTATAACTTCGGTTGAGATAAAAGCAATAGAAAAGGCGCTAGAAATAGCAGAACAAAAACACATTTCAAATCCAATCATATACACAGACAGTCAAGCAGCCTGCAATATTATTAAAAGAGAACAATACAGCAACAAAATAGAAAAAACAAAATACAATATAATAAAAAGATGCCACACACTCAATGCAGAAATAAAATGGATACCGGGACATATAGATATAAACGGAAATGAAAGGGCAGATGAGCTGGCTAAGAGGGGAATATCATCGAATATCGTGGAAAACAACAAATTACGCATGGTAGATATAAAACATACTAAAACAAAAAATGATAACACAAAAAAAGGAGTGGTACAGACTAGAAGTAGAAAAGAGAGGAAAAATTTTTTTCTAGTATCAAAAGGAATTTGAGGAAAACCCGTGGCACACTAACATAGCAATCACGGCCATTGAAACAAAAATCACCAACAGAATATTAGCCGGGCATGATCTATCAAAACATTGGTTGAGTGTTATGAGAAAAGTGGAAGACGGCAACTGTGAAGAGTGTGGAGTGCCCGAAACCGGGAAACATCAATTATTCTACTGTAAAAAACTAACAAAAGAAAGAGAATAATAATCTAACATCACAGAAGAAATATTTAAAGCACAGTGGAAAGACAAAACGGGGAAAATGATCAAGGAAATAACAAAATTTATACAAAAGACAAAAATAATATTTTAATTTTGTAGCTGTGATACCAAAAAACGTAGGCATTGTTTAAAATTATAAGAGACATGTAAGAAAACGGGTATATGACTCTAGGAGTCGAAAACCCTCATAGAGTGGTATATCTTTGAATATGCGTTGGCCTCAACCATAGAAGATTGTAACCCACTCGCCAAAATAAAGAAGAAGAAGAAGAAAGTCTACCCAGCTACTCATTTACTGTTACACACGTAACAACATTTCAAAATTAGTGCGAAACTTTCTATCCAGAGTTATTTTCCTTAAAAAGTGTTCGCGATGACCAAGCGCGGGTTTGATTGTGGTGGCTGCGAGCGGCATAACACTGTGGACAATATGATGCTTTGCGAGAAGTGCAAAAAGTGGTATCACTACGGGTGTGTCGGTATCACTATGATGGCAAAATATTGGTGCAATTTGTGTGTGATGAAGGTGGCCAAGTGTGAAACTCAGGAGATGATGGGTTATCTACAGTCCTCTAAGGAAGCCAACGCGAAGACGGGGATGCCTGCTGAAAGCTGCGAAGGCGATAGAAGAGCCAAAAGGGCAGCACATAGCGAGGGTGAAACCTTGGCGAATAAGCTGTCTGCAGATGAAAAAGCACCCACAATATTCCATGCTGCAAGAAGGCCTCCTACCACAAATGCATCGATACCAGCGTTACGTAAAAGGTCCAAACAAGCGGCACTGGAAAAGCTAATAGAAGTTCAAAAGCTAGAAAGAGAAATAGTCATGAAGGAGTTCGAGATCAAAATGGCTAACCTCAAGTTTGAATATGAAAAGATTCGGCTACAACTCGAGGACAAAAGAAGATCAAAGCGATCTTTTGTGAATAAAACCTCGAATACAAAACATAGTGAACACGATCGAAGAAAGCTCAGCGACAGTATTGGTGCTACTAACACTAACAAAGCGCCGGTGCAATAGTCCTGCCGGATTCATCGGGAATGAGCTGCACGGCCGGTGTAACAAGAGAAGTATCCAGCAGCAGGCAGATAAATTTGGTGATATCGCGGAGAGACGGCAGCAGACAAAACGAGTTTGTTCACACTCGTTACAAAAAACAGCTAAGTTTGCTGCTTCACGAACAATATTTCTCCAAATTAATCCATAACTTTGCTCACTTTCAGGGACTGTCGATTCTACCGTTCCTGAAAGGGGAGTCAAGGTTAACGATCGGTACACAACAAACCGATCCGATGAGCAACTACGGCGACCCTACGGCGCAGTGGCGGGTCAAGCCTCTCCGAGGCTCTAGGCGTTATGGTAGACGGGGCCCCTTCACCAAATCCATCGACGGGAGGGGGGGGGGGGGGGGGAGGTGAAATGGTGTACGAATCATACACTGCAAATTTTCTAAGTTTGCTGCAGTTACATTTTTTACTGAAAGCTATTGAGTAATACATGGTTTTGTCGTTTCACTGAATATCAGTAAAACAAATTACTGAAAATGCAGCTATTTATCTTGTAAAAACGACATGTAAGTCAGTCTCAGCCTCAAAAGGAAACATAATGCGGTGCCCGCTTACTCGTGATGAGCAAAAATTTGATTTGGTTACCGCTTACACACACCTCGATAAAATTTAAGGTGCGTATTCGGCTTGCGGGATTAACGTTTTGGTTAAGAAAAATCTTCACACCACTTTGCTGTTCTTGCTGAAATTTCGTGGTAACGGGGGTGCATACCAAATCAATTGACTTATTTCGACAAAATACAGTTCACATCTGTATAAAACTTTATGAAACAGAGATGAACATGAGCAGAATGGACTGCCATCCTGCGTATCAATAAAAACCCTAATTTCAATTCTTTTTTTCGCCAATTTTTAATCGATATCAATGACTCAAAACAATCAGTAATATCAGAAAGGCTTTGTGGTATGTTCAAATTTTGGGTACTGTGGATACTGTTTCGAAGCGGACTTCCGACACTTGATCGTCTAGGCGGTCATAAAAACCTTTAGGACGTTGGAGTTTAGAGGCCTTACCTTAGGTAGGAGGACATAAGTAAACTCCTCAAATGAGAAGTCGATAGATGATGGATGGGCTTAGTCCTATCCTGACAATCCGAACAAATCTGACCTGCCATGATCGGAGTTGGTTTTATTTATACTCAAAAGAAGTTAAGTTAGCTAGGTAAGTTAGGTTTCGCATTTTTAGTTCCGAGTTGTAAGTCGGAAAGTTATCGTTTTCGCTAAGCGTAACTAGTATTTTATTGACAAGAACGATGGTTCTAAACGATATTTGCTTTCCTACTTTACAGTTTCCAGCTCGTGTTTCATAGTACGGACGATTTGATTTAAAATCGTCATCGTGAGCATAGCGTGAAAACAAAATTTTGCTTTTACGTTGGTGTTTACCTTTACAATGAATACTGAAGTACCGTCTTGCTTCGAATTACGGTCACTTCATTTTCAATCGGTCAGAGCGATAACTTCTTGCACGCGGAAAAACAATATTTTCATTCGAAAGTAGCTGGAAATACCCTGTATGTTTATCTCAGTATGTTTGTATGTTTGTCTCAATTGATCCGCGGACCACAGGTTGGAGACCACTGCTTTAGATCAGCTGCTTTCTAAATGATCCAGCGTTGAGGGCCAGGAGAATGCATTTTTTTTACACATACTTTATTATATTATTACAGTTAATACACAAAATAACTGGTTTATCTCACTATATATAAAATCGAAAATCGCCACAATGACGTGAGAGTAAACATTCAGCGAGAGAGAGAGAATGAAAGCGATGAGAGTAGAGCTCTCTTAGCAACGCGCGTTGCTGCGAAAGGACTTGCTCCATGCACCACTGCTAGCCCGCGGGTAATGAGGGCAATAGTTACTTAGATTTTTTGTTTACACAAACCGATTTGAAATCACATGGTATTGGATATAATGATTTTTTTAATCATTGAAGACGCAAATTAGCCACTTGATAACAACGTGTCCCATCTCATACCCCTTCTCATTATAAATCAAGATATTCAAGACAATATTAAAAAAAAAACATGTTTGAAAACTATGCAAAATAGCTTAATTGTGAAATGGTTGATATTCCAATTAATTCAATCAATAATAAAGCCAACCATACTCATTATTGGTGCTTAAGCACCTCGAATACTACATACACCGTCGTCATCGGCAGATAAGTGTGGTACAGAATATCCTGTAAAACCGGTTGCTACACCCATGACGTCGAACATGTACACTCCCTCAAATCTTCTATTTGGCGTATAGTCCTTTGCGGACATGCCGGCCTGTATGGGCTTTCGAGACTTAATTCATTGCCACGTAGCCGGATAGTCAATCCTTGCTACGGGGGGACGGTCCATGGGCTTGAACCCATGACGGGCATGTTATTGGGTCGTTCGAGTTGACGACCACGTACCACGGAACCGCCCCAAATCTACTACTCCGCAATATTGGCTGAGTCGGGACAAGGAAAACGCATGACAATAAGAGGCGGATGTAGCCAATAGACCCTAAGCGGCCTATTCTAAAAAACCTTGCTCAAATTCCGAGCAAGAAAGCGGCGGATGTTGATGGCTTGAAACATAAAATTGAATTTGTAACGATTTGCTCGCGTGCGGGAAGAACTACTTATTTCAGGATGTCCTTCCGGAACAAAGCACTAAAGGGAGAGATGGTTCATTGCGCAACATGACTGCAACATACTGCGCGTTAGGTGAGACAACCGTGCGCACTGCATTTAGCCGGATCAGCATCAACTGCAGAATGATCCACAATGAAACTATGCTTACTGCAGCGTGCCCAAGAGGGCTGAAAAGATTCTGACTTTCGGCCTCAGCACAATTTTTCGATCGAAAAATTTCGATCGATCCGGCTGTCATTTTGGTGTCATTTGACACTCATTTCGCCGCCAAGGTGTTCCTTTTACTGGTCATTTTGAAAACTGGTATACCATGACACTCACGAGCAAAATGAACTATGCTACAAAAATTCGATCGTTCCGCTTTGTATGGGGAAAAATCCGCGACGCATTGATCTGCGGAAATTTTCGAATATCAGAATAATTCCATAAATCAAGGTTGATGGTTTTGAAAAACGTTATATAAAAGCAAGTTGGTAAATGTTTTGGTTCTTTTTCAATATTTTGGTGATAAAAAATAATTTATTGAATATTCAAAAAAATGGTTTGCCTACACTAAATACTGAACTCGACGGGAATCGACTTCATGTAGGATTATGAAAGAAATAGTTATACTGTTTGTGTACAGTTTTACGTGAGCGCCTATCGAATTTTTTCGATCGGAAAATTGTGCTGATGCCGTTTATCTATCTAGAGTGATAGCTATATCTACCATGTGAAGCTATCACTGTACTATGGTGTTGAGTAAGAACAACCACGTTATAATTAAGGACACGTCAAATTAGAAGCAAAATCTGGAAAATGTGGGGCGGGAAGTGTAAATAAAGTAGTTTTCAAGTAAACGCGAATTTAGTTAATTGATCAAGAAAGGATATAACAGTGTTGAACCATTCTCTTCTATAACAGTATAGATATTAGAACTACACATTTGGAATGGTTATATGAGGGTATATGTTAACTGTTGGAATTTGATATTTGGCGCAACAATAACAATTGTCTCATACACAAATACCAATTCCATTCAATACTTCAAAACAAGTTACAGAATAATAAAATAAAATTTTGACGGTTTTCGAATCCTTTTTGAAATTTAAGGCCGGAAAAAATTACATTGAAAATGTTCTAAGCATCTATTACTTATTACCTAACGTATGAAACATAAGTCGAAAAAAATAGTAGACATGGAATCCGAACCATGTGCGATATCATATTTTTATAGTTCAATCTTACATTTATGGGCACAAAAACCACAAAATGGATTGAAGCAAAAGTGAGCATTTCAAATATCAATACGTTATTCAATGAACACGTTGTTGAGGTTACTACTAAAAAATAATAATCAAAAAACTATACATTTGTATCAACAGAGGTATGGAACGTATCAGTTTGAAAATTACAAAATTGCGTGACTTGGCTCAAAGTAGCCTCATCGATATTTAACGGTTCTGCAAAGTACAGTAAGAACTGTCCAGGAAGTTACAAGGTTAACACATTTGTCACCACAAATGCATTAACGCATAAGAACAAATAGGAGTTATGGTTGTTGCAACGTGTAGAGTTTGAAAATAATTCGAAATTTGAGGACATCCGTAAGATTTTACCGGGCCTTAACTAGTGATATTAAACAATGCGATTGGTCATATTGTTGTTTTTCTTTAAATATTATATCATCCAAGCAAGTTTCAAATTCATTTAATTAACTTACAAAAAAACTAAAATACTAAACTTGATTGTAAAGATTTAATTAACAGTCAGCAGCATAGTGTGCAAAAGTCATAAAAAGTTCCAAAGAATCAAGCAAAATCGCAATATCGCTTCCTAATGTACTCTTCCTTCCATGTTGCAAATTTTTTTCAGGAAATATCTGGAAAATTCAGGATATTTTTTTCTGCTTCTGATAGTAAAATGCTTCTGATAAATAAAATAAATATGCTTCTAATAGGTCTTGTAGTAATAGTAAATCTGATTATAAACATAACCCCCGGGGGAAAAATGGTATATTGGGTTGACAACACCAAATGGAAGGGGCCCCTCAATCGACGGGATCATCAACGGGGTCCCCAAATGGCTGAGGCAATGGAGATTGTTCTTCGTATTATGGATGTAGATGCAGCTGTAACGGTTTTTGGTCTTGTTGTATTCGCAAAAATTTGAATGGTCGATAAAAACCATATATATTGTAAATGAACATGGTCCATAGGTTCCTTGAATATTGTTATACCCTTCCCCCCTTCCTTCTAACTGAAACCTTTCCCATTTACCCTTCTCTTCGGTCCACAAACTTGATGTGTTCGATTAGGACCAAGAATGAAAATTTTAGTTTTTGCATTAAAAGACACACGCAATCCACTATCCCAGGCCAGCAATGTGAATACCATTTTTTCGTGTGAAAACAGCTGTCTGCTTTCGGCACACAATCGCAAAGCAGTAGCAGGGGCCCGGTATACATGAACAGGACGGTTCATCCCAGCCAAGAGCGCACACAATGACATCGATTTAACCATTTCTCAAATGAAACCTCAACCCACTGAAGCACCGTTGACCAAACGACCTTCCTAGGCTTTTTAACGCGACGCGAGTTTGTTGTCAATTTTTCCTGCTAATTTTTCCGGCTACGAGCCGGTGTATTGAAATTTTGTGTTGGGGCCTTTAAATTTTTGTCTGTGTATGATGTGTGCTTGTAGCTGTTGTAACGGGTTTTCTTTGTGGTTAAACGCAGCGTTCTGTTCTGTGTTCTGTGCATTGGATTTTAGCACCAAGTGTCTCCACGTTTTTTTGGTGAGCTCGTGCACCGACCATCCACACCAAGACATCAAATGCACGGGACCCCTTATTGACGGGCGCCTAACTGACGGGGCCTCCTTACCGACGGGAGCCTTTACCGACGAGGCCCCTTCATCGAAGAGTTCACATAATTGTTGGAGCCCCGTAAACCACCTATGAGTTTTGGCTTCAATATAGCTGTAACGGTTTTTTATCTTGTTTTCACGGAAAAAGTTGTATGTAAATAGTGATAAAACATCATTTTAATATTAACATGGCCCAGTTCCTTTTTGGCCACATGAATACCACCCCTTCCCGTTTTCCCCTATTTGTCAGTTGACCGCAAAAGTTGAGTAGGGCCCCGCGTGACAATTTAAGGTTTTGCGTTAAAAGCAGGCACGCTCCACGATCTCAGGCTTGGGATGTGAATACCATTTTTCGCGTGAAAACAGCTGTCTGTTTTCGGCACACATATGCAAAACAAGTATAGCGGCCCCCAGCCAAGCACAGGCACGTTTCATCCAAGCCAAATTGAAAAGCGTAGAATCGATCGAGAATCGATATGAAGTCGAACATCCACAATGATGGGGCCCCCTAGATCGCCAGGGCCCCTGGCGGCCGCCCAGTCCGCCCACCGTTTAACGCGCCACTGCTACGGCGGAGAGAAGTCGATTAGGATCGGCGTTCTACGGGTTCGGCAGCTTTCGGCGTTCTACGATCGGGACCCATTTCCGTTGGAGACGAACGCAGAACATTGTCATGAGGGCGCACATACGAGCTAAAGTGCGTCTAAAAAACAAAATATGCAGATTAGGGTTTGATATACTCATACACTCACCGATGCCAATATAAGTGAGGTTATGTTTTCACCTTCCGTGATGCTACTTAGGCTAGGTGCTACACATTTACGCGCAGGAAAAATTCATTTTAGCATCTCACAAGCAAGTAGTAGAGAGTACGAACTTAAAAACATAGATCAGCTGAGGTTGAGCGATGAGTTAATTGCAGCGAAGCGCAGGAATAACTGCGACAAAGTCCTTTGCAAAGCACATCAGGCGAGTCCAGAGATAGTTTTCGTCGGTCAAGACTCTTCATCCTGCAGTAGAAATGAGGGACCCTGGAACCAAATACCATCCCAGTTAAAGTTCGTCCGCCCTTTCCATTTGGTAGCTTCGTCTGCTGGATTGTCATGAGTGGGCACCCATCGCCACTCATTCACGTTGGTGTTCTTCTGAATCTCCGCAACTCTAGTTGCGACAAATGGCCTGTAGTTCCTAGGGTCGGCATGTATCCATGATAGTGACAGTACGTCCAGAGCACCCGATTTTTAACAGGAATCGGGTGATGCTGTTCCGTGGACTTCAGAAGCCGTGCACCTAACAAGCAGGCTTGTAACTCCATCTTTGGTATCGTTAAGGGCTTTAGAGGGGCAACCTTTGCCTTTACGCAGCACCTCAGAATCCTTAGCTGGGCTATCAGAGGAAAAACGTCCACCCATCTACGCCAATCTCGCATTTGACTGGGACTGATGGTCTCATCCCAACCGGTACCAGCTCACCAAAGGTCATGAATCAAGATCCTTCCATGGATGGTAAAATTTGCCAACAGTCCAAGCGGATCAAAAAGTGACATCACGCATTTGAGCACTTCTCGCTTGGTAGGGGTACGCTCCGTCTCAAATATCTCCGCCATTCCCACACACGCCTGCGTGTAAATGGACAATTGGTCCGAGCTCGGTTTCCTCCGCAATCAGAGCACACGTTCTCCATCATCCGCCGTAGACGTCAAACTCTTCATACTGGGACTGGAGCTTTCGCTGCCCAGTCGATCCAAAACAACCGGATTGTTGGAAACCCAGTTCTGAAGTACGAACCCGCCGTTCGAGAAAATTCCCCTGACTTCTATGGATACTCGACTGGCTTCTTCGAGTGTTCCAAAGCTATCCAAATAGTCGTCGACATACGTGCTGGTCAAGATGCCACGTCCAGCACGAGGGTATTTCTCGGCATGTTCCCTGGCGTTCCGGTTTTTCACGTATTGTGCGGTGGCTGGGGAGCAAGCCGACCCAAAGGTAACGATGTCCAATAATACGTTGCGATGTCGTCAGCAGGATCTTCCTGCCACAGGAACCGCTGCGCTTGCTTGTCTTGGTTGCGCATGCGTATTTACAGGAACATTTCCTTGACATTCGCGCACACCGCTATCCCGTACATTCGAAACCGGAACAGCACCCCTGGCAAAGAAACTAACTCGTCCGGCCCCTTCAGCAACATGTCATTTAGGGACGTACCTTGTACCTTAGCAGCGGTGTCCCAGACAGTGCTGCAAAATGTCACTATCAATGTCATAAAAAAATCTGACTGAAACGAAATCAATATCAGCATCACGTACTCAATTGTGATAATCAGAGGTGATACTCAGAACGATTTGTGTGACTAATACATGCTCATGACATGTTTGCGACCATCGCTTTGTCAGTCACTATATCATGACTTTTTTTTTGCTGTGATCATTTTGCAAAATGTCACTGACATAGTCATGACAAATTCCGGCTGAAACAAAATCATCTCAGGCTGCGCTCTGGCACCAATCGAACACGACATCCGACTCGAACAAACCCATATAATCATATGGAGTTGCACTGTCAGACACAAACAAACAAACAAGACAAACATGTCAAATCCCATACATTTTCCATGTTCGATGTCGTGTTCGATTGGTGCTAGAGCGCCGGATCAGCGTCACGAGCTCTAAAGATGAGAGGCGAGCCTCAAACAGTTGGTGCGACCATCGCATGCTTGGTGACATTGTGTGCAACCAACTCGTGTTCAATCACTTGGTCGCGACATTTTCAGTCGGTGATCATCGCGATGGTCACGGGAGATATGCATTGCGTGCGAGAGGTTCCAAGAAATAAAAAGAGCAAGTTTTCTCGCTCTGTTTGACCCGACAGATAATCAAAACAGGTATAGGGAGAAAGCATTCTCATTTTGTTGCTAGAGCCCACGCGCCAAGTATATTCCAAGAATGTCGCGATTATCGCCGACAACAATGTCGTGACCAAGTGAGTAATCAAAAGTTGGGTGCTAAACTAAATGTCACCAAGCATGTGGTTGATTCTCCAATTGTTTCAGTATAGTCATTGATCATCTCAGTTGTGTACGTGATCTGATTTGAGCTTCGTTTCAGTCATGAGTATGTATGATTGAAACAGTGGCATTTGGCAGCACTGTTCACAGCCACAAAAAAATCACGATTATTATTATTATTATTATTATTATTATTATTTATTTAATCTTTAACGGGCCGTATGGCCTAATTAAGATGTAACAGTTCAATTAAAAAAAAATACATAGCAAAAACAAGATTTGCATCGCAATTCACTGCGGCCACGGCAAAAGCCGGAGACGTTCCTTGAAGCACTGAGTTGAGATGTCGAAGTCGAAGCAATCCGAGACAGTGTTGAAGACAGCCGACATGCGGGACATAGGGTCAGACCGACCAGCACTGGAACAGGGTTGAGCGAGCCGTAGAGTTTCTCTAGACCTAAGTGTTCGGGATGGTGCATAGATATCGACTCGATGCAACAAAAGCGATGAGTCGATAGAGCCATTTAGCAATCCAGCGATGAAAGAGCACTGTGCATTGCGTCTTCTAACCGAAAGAGGTTCAAGGCCTAGAAGACGGCATCGCGCAGCATACGGAGGAAATTTATTGCGATCCTGCCAGGGAAGTAGGCGTAGGGCATATCGCGTGAGCTTACGTTGAATCGCCTCAAGTCGAGCAATTCAAGAAGCGGTAGTTGGGCTTCAGACTACGCATGAATATTCCAGAACCGAACGAACGATACAGTTGTACACAGCTTTGATGCACATGGGGTTGCGGAATTCATTAGTTGTCCGGATAACCACGCCAAGTAATTGATTTCCTCTGGCTACAACACCATCGACATGCTGTTTAAAGTTCAAACTAGAGTCAAGCAGAACGCCCAGGTCTTTGGCATGATTCTGTCGATTAACTGCAGTGCCGTCCATGAAGTAAGTCCCAGTCACTGGGCTCCTGCATCGACTAAAAGACACACAGTAGCATTTCTCGATGCAGATAGTCAGTACATTACGCTTGCACCACGAACAAAAAATGTCGATGCAGTCTTGCAGGAATGTACAATCACCTGTGTTGTGAATAGGCGCAAAATTTTTTGCGTCATCGGCAAACAGGCTGATACTGTCGGGAGGTAAAGCGAGGGTAACATCGTTGATAAACAATATGAAGAGAAGCGGGCCAATATTGCTTCCTTGTGGCACACCCGAGCTGCTGACTATTTCTTTGGACATGTGCTTATCAATTTTCACGATGTATGTGCGATTAATTAGGTAAGACTTAAGCCACTGTACGAGCGAGCTGGGAACTCCTAGCTTATCGAGTTTAGCGAGAAGAATTGCGTGCGGAAGAGAGTCGAATGCTGCTTTCAGATCTGTATAAATTGCATCGACTTGAGCTCCGGCATCAATTTGACTAGTGCAATAGGTTACAAATTCAACCAGGTTCGTGGTAGTCGACTTTTTTGGCACGAACCCATGTTGATACGGGCTTAGGTAGCTGCGACATGCATGTAGCAGATGTTTGTATATCACTAGTTCGAACACCTTGGCAATGGCACACAAAGATGTAACACCCCGGTAGTTGATGGCATCTGTCTTGTCGCCCTTTTTGTAAATAGGAACCATCCAAGATTTCCTCCATGTTTTGGGAAAGTAGCCATTGGCTAGCGATGCATTGAACATTTTTGCAAGGATAGGTGCTACTGTCGTTTGACAGCGTTTCAGCACGGTAGAAGGAATTCCGTCGGGCAGATAAAATGATCTCACTGTCGATGAAAGGAGTGCTCATGTTAATTGCGCCAGCCGGAGTGTTGACGAGAGCAGCATCAATGGTATCGGTATCATTCATGGCCAGTGAAAAGCAATCTGCGAAGCGATCCGCGAAGAGATTGCACATTTCATTAGTGTTGGCATTTGTTGCTCCTTTGTACGTAATGGATTTCGGTGTATGCGTGGATTTTGTTTTGCTGTTGTAGAAGCGCCAAAACGAGTCAGGCCACCTGCAGAGTTAACATTGAATTTTACTCAAATATCTGCGATATCGAAACCTGTTATAGCTGCAGTATAAAGAGTGCGTGTCAAAGTAGATCGAGCGAGATCTTTGGCATCGGCGCGTTTGGTAGTGACGATAAGCAGCTCCTTTTACACGTTTGAGTCGTTTGAGTGTGCGGTCCGCCCAGGGGGGGTTAGGTTTAGGACGCTGAACTGGGACGCATACAACAAAGGCTTGCAGCATGAAGGACGAGAATGAACATACTGCTTCGTCAAGTGAAACAAAATTGGAACAATGAAAGCTATTGTTAAACATTGATATCATGTCGTTCAGTTTCACATAGTCAGCTTTAGCAAAGTTATAACGATAAAATGCGGTTGTCGTCGAGTTTTGTCGAGTCGTCGAATTGCGTCGGGTCGACGAGTTAATACGTATATTGAAGTCAAACGCCGGATGGTAGGAGTCAAGAGGTACAAGCGGAGCAACACTTGGAAAGACAGACGAACATAATTTAGCTGCAGCATTGTTAGCGTAGAGCAGGTCAAGCATGCGTCCGTGCGAATTATTGATGTGATTAGGTTGCACTAATCCGTTAAATTTAAATCCATCCACAAAGATGTTGTTGGCCAGTGAGCGCGCAGTTGGTTCATAGTGCGTGATTGATGAGTATGCTGGCGAGGACGAAGGATCAGCTGTGGACCAGCTTATGCTAGGCTGATTGAAATCGCCAATAACAAACAGCAGATCCGAAGGCTTCAGTGTGAGAGTGAAGCCGCTGATACAATCATGTAGAGAGCGAAGAGTCGATATCTCGGAGCTAAGCTGCGGTGGAATGTATACTACCATGACGTACAGATGTGCGTTATTGCAGGTGACGCGCACACAAATATACTCGAGAGAACGATCACGGGAAGGTAATTCTATCGACTCGTATGCGTTAGAAACGGCTAGCAAAACACCACCACCGCGAGAGCTAGAGCCGCTGATAGAGCGATCACAGCGGTAAACAGAGAAGTTGTTGTTGAAGAGAAGAGCAGATGGAATGTTGTCAACAAGCTAAGTTTCCGTGAGGGCGATGAGGTCGAAGTCACCCTCCGATACAGCTAGGTGAAATTCTTTTGTTTTAGTGCGCAAACCTCTAACGTTTTGATAATAGCAGCTTAAATACTCAGCGGTAGCGTTGTCATTGTGGCGGTTGGATGAAGCGGGTATACGGTAAGTCAGAATCAGAATCAGAATATATGTTTATTGATATTTTTCTATTAAGTTCATGTGTACATTTGTTTTGCGAGATTTAGCGTAACGCTCGCTTTTCACCGCTGTAGAGCATTTTGCCAAGAGGCAGTTTGTTTTGGTTTTAGAAAGCATGGTGTTAGGCCTAGGGCCTTTTGTTACGCTATCTTAACTTAAACTAACTTATCTACTTAACACTATTAGATTAGGAACAAGACAAAATAAATTCAAAAATATGAAGGAAAGAAGGAAAAAAAATATATATATAAAAAGTGAAAAATTCAAAAGAGTGCCCTTAGAAGGGGTGAACCTGATGTTGCGCATTTTGCTTTAAGGCGTTCTGTTATCACATATCCAATTTCATCTATTGGATATGTACTGGTTTTTTCATATAGCTCCTCTAACCTGGTCCAGTAGGGAGCATTTGCAATTAATCGCAAAAATCGGTTCAACCCTATTTGAACCCTGCGGATGTTGGTTGGGGCGCTATTTTTCCAAACCGAGATACTATAGGTAGCCATGGGAAGAACTATTTGTTTATAGATCGCGATCTTGTTCCTGTAGCAAAGGCGAGAGCCGCGATTAACTAAGGGATACAATTTTTTAAGCAGGACATTGATCCGTGTTGCCAGCTCTCGGGTATGGTGATGATAAAGCAGCTTGTTGTCCATGAGTAGTCCCAGATACTTTACCCTTGACAACCAAGGAATTGTTGTTCCTCCCGCAGTTAGCTGGTGGCCAATCGGGTTTAGTAGCTGGTGCCTTAGCCGGTGTGGGACAATCATGGCTTGTGTCTTTGCGTTGTTGATGCGGATTTTCCATTCAGCAGCATAGCCTTGTAGTACGTCTAAGCAGCGCTGAGCGCCGCGTCTGAGTTCTGCTGGTGTTCTGCCCTTAGTTGCGATCGCCGTGTCGTCTGCAAACAGGAACAACTGTGCACCGCTAGGAAGAGCAGGAAGGTCCGCCGTGAACAGCAGATACAGAAGTGGGCCCAGAACGCTGCCCTGCGGTACGCCCGCCGGTACATGCTGCACATCCGAATTATATGGGCCGATGACAACACGGAAGGTGCGGTGCTGCAGGTAATTCTTGATCAGTTTGATCAAGAATAATGGGAGCTTGTACTGGTACAATTTATGGACAAGCCCATCATGCCACACGTTGTCGAATGCTTTTTCCACGTCAAGCATCACTACAGCAGTGGATCTTGCTCCTCGTTTATTTTGCTGGATGGTGTTTTGCAGTCGAATCAGTTGGTGTGTTGTTGAGTGTCCGGACCGAAATCCAAACTGTTCTACCGGAATAATTTGTAGATCGTTAACCGAACTTCTTAGTCGACAATATATTATTTTTTCGAACAGTTTGCTGAAGGCGCTTAGCAAGCTTATTGGACGATAGCTGGATGGAAGGGTGGGATCCTTTCCGGGCTTCAGGATTGGGATCACTTTTGCGCTCTTCCAGGCTTGCGGGAAGATGTTGAGTGAGAGGCAGCTATTAAAAATCGCAACAAGTAAACTTATAGCTCGATTTTGCAGATGTTTGATGCAAATATTGAAGATTCCATCAAATCCTGGGGCCTTCATGTTTTGAAGACATTTGATGGTACTTTCAACCTCCGCGACAGTGATGCGCTCTTCGGGTGGTAGAGTTGGAGGTGCGTTGTCAACTGTGCTGTTGGTCGTTGACACTTCTACGTCGTGAGGACTAGTCATTGTAAGACCAAGGCGATGTGCCTCAGCAAATTGATTAGCAAGTGCATTGGACTTTTCGATGGGCGTAATGACTGCATGCGCTAGTAAGTTGTTCTTTAATGGAGGAATCGGCCGGGGTTTGTCTTTTAGAATTTTCGCCATTTTCCAAAAGGCTGGCGAGTGGGGTGGAAGCTGCTCAACTTTGCTTGCAAAGTTAGTGTTGCGAATTTCTGCTACGCGATCTGAGATGATGCGTGAGAGATTAGCCGCTTGTCGCTTTAACAGCTGGTCACCGCTTCTCTGGTATTGGCGCCTGAGTGTGTTACGATGCTTGATTAAGTCTTGGGTATATTCGTCTAAGGTGACAATTTCCCCCTTAATACGCACCTCGGGAACGCATTCGACTACTGCAGTATTAATGGAGTCCTGCAACATTTTAATGGCTGAATCTATGGATTCTGGTGAAAGGAGTACTTCTGTCGACGATATGCTTCGATCAACCATGGTTCCAAATCTGGCCCAATTGGCTTTATGGTAGTTCCTGCGTTTTGCTGGTGGGGCTCTGTTCGGTTCAGCACTTAACTCAGTATACACAGGAAAATGGTCTGAGTTAAGTTCATCAATGGTGCATGGTTTCATTATCACCGTGTTCGTAAGATACAAATCTAATGTGCTGGGAGCCCCCCGAGAAGGGATATATGTTGGTTGATCAGGATAATCAATGATAAAGTTTCCGTGCTGTGCGATGTCGGCTAAGATTCTCCCATTAGAGTTGCTACGAATGTTGTTCCACAGGGCATGTCGAGCGTTAATATCGCCACCAACGATGGTCCGCATATTGAGGTGCGTCAGTACATTAAGGTCTCTTCGGAAAGCCTGTGCTGTAATGTTGGTGCACTGTTTAGGGCAGTAGATCGCCAGAAAACAAACTGACCCCGAGCATGTCGAAACTTGAATCCCCAATGATTCGATAATAGTAGTATCGAATCGCGGGAGCAGCATATGGTGAATACCGTGACGGACTGCTATGGCTACTCCACCTCCTCTAGTACAAGTGCGATCATACCGATAAATGAAATAGTTACTGATGTAAAAGTTGATATCGGGTTTTAGGTGTGTTTCAACAATTAGTGCAATATCGATACGGTGTCTATGTAGAAAATCTTCAAGCGGTATTCTTTTAGTCCTTACAGACTGTGCATTCCATGTCACAACGCGAAGATTACCCATTGAGCATAAGTAGTTCTCCGATAACGGCGAGTTGTTCTGCCTTGTTGCGGCATAGTCGAAGTTTCGACATCATCTTTGTGAAGATGCTAAAAAGTTCCTGCATGGAAAAAAGATTCGCTTCAGAAACTGGTGTTGGTGTGTCTGGGGCGTTCCGAGCATTTTCCAAGCGCTGGGCAAGGGTGATGAAGCCGGGTGGGGTATTTGGTTCAATTGAAGCAGTGCGGTTTGTCTGCATTACTGAACTGCTGGGTTGTGTAGCAGTATGGGTCGATGTTGCGGGGGGAGGACGTACCATCGGTGGAGCTGTTATTAACGGCCTCGAAGGGATCTGTCGATGAACCGGGTTCGGCAGATGTTGGTGTTTTGCCTGTCGACGTGAGGCCTGTTGCCTAACTTCTACATATTTTGCTCGGCGGGGGCAGGTTGGATCATCAGCCCCATGAGGACCCGAGCAGTTCGAGCATTTCAACGCCTCATTTTGGTCCTTGGTTGGACAAGCTTCGGTGATGTGTTGACCCGCGCAA
Organism: Anopheles merus; assembly: GCF_017562075.2. Taxonomy (NCBI): domain Eukaryota; kingdom Metazoa; phylum Arthropoda; class Insecta; order Diptera; family Culicidae; genus Anopheles; species Anopheles merus. The sequence goes on from NW_024427776.1 coordinate 34,302, forward strand.
CGAGCGCAACGTGGTTGGATGTTGCAGTGTCGCGTACCATGGCCAAAGTCTTGGCAACGATGGCATTGCGTTGGACCCTTTTTACCACCACGATACGCCTCCCACCTTATGATGACTTGCTGTATGGTTCGAACCGCCTCTAGTTTTTTCAGGGAGCAGGTCCCACGTTTGAAGTGTACTAGATACAATCTGGAGTGTATTGTATCGATGCGCCGTTTAATTTCGAAGGCCTCCAAAACTTCGAGTTGGTAGCGTCCCTGAAGTTCCTCCACTATTTCAGGGATGTCCATTTCTGGAAGCCCGCGTAGCACAGCCTTGAACGGGCGGTCTTGTTTCGCATCGTGGCTGAAGAATTCCGCTTTTCGCTCTTGCAAGTATTTTAGTACGCCATCGTATTCAGACCTGGAGCGAGTGACAATGGATGTGCCAATGCCGCTGAGTCGGAATTGGGGCGTGAATCCTCGTGACTGAAGCTCCGGACGAAGTTCAGCAACAGGTATTGTTTTAACCACAATCGGTGGCGGCTTGAAATTCGACTCGGAAGTCGGATTTACTTTTCGACCTGCCAGCGGTGTGGCAGATGCTGCGGGTGGGTTAGCCGACGGACCGGCGGATGTTTTTCGAGTAGACCGACGACGAGCGGAGCCTTTCTTTCGATTTACTATAGTAAATTCCTGGGAGATTTCCTCCTGTTCCATGGTGTCGGAGGAGCTGGTATCGTTGATGCTATTGTTTTCATTATTCAGCCTTTGTGCCAATGCATCGTTATCGGCAGTTGGGCATATCCGCCGCACAGAGCGTTTCGACATGCCCGAGTCCGATCCACTATCACTGCAATTGTTTCTTCCACGCTTCGCGTGTTTCCCCCCCTCCTCCGACATGATCGAAGAAGAGGCAGAGAAACGCGCGCGACAAAATGAAAACCGGTTTTATGAGAGATTATTCAGGAGCACAAAAGAAGCGGTGCTTACCCATCGAAGGCTCAAACCGAACTGCGGTAAGTCAATTGAGCTGCATTGTCAGAGCATGAGGCTTTTTTTTTTAACAATTGCAGGTTTTATTTCATATAAAAACAAACGACGTCAAACCTACGCTCTTGACGTAGGGCGTCGCCCGCCAGGGATTTGCCGTACGTATTTCCGTCCTTTCGGATGTCGCTATCCCAATTATTTATTATTTCATTGTGTATTCTTCCTGATTGCGCAGGATACTGCTTTCGGAATTTCTGGTTTATTAAATAAAACTGTAACTAAATGTGTCTTACTCTGTTTTTTACTCTCGTTTTATTCACTTGGATTTCACCCTTTTTCCGCTATCTCTTGTGATCATCTGTCAAAAAAAACACGCGGCTTCTCTGCAGTGTTAAGTCCGCGCTCTTGTTCATTGGCTTGCAGCGCACACATCAAATCTATATACCTCTTAGGATCATGCCGCGCTCTGACTGTTGTGTTGTTATCAGACACAGCATGTCGAGTCTGCTGTGTATTAACCCTAGCGTTAACATCCCGGCTACCTTGAAATAACAATGTTATTTTAATACTACTCATTTATAGGGAGTAATGCTATCCTGACGACTGGGCGAGTAATTGTTTTCCCTTCTGACGTTTTTAATGAAACAACTCGCACTATGTTGTCCTTGCCTGGGTGAAGGGCCACTATCTTTGCAAGTGGCCATTGGCCAGGTGGAACATGATCTTCCTTTAGAATAACGACCCGTCCTATCTCTATCTTAACTGGTGGTTTACATACCTTTGTAGCTCTGGCTTGAAGTTGCTGGAGATACTCTGGGTACCATCTTGCCCAAATCGATTGCATAAGCTTTTGCGTATGCCCCCAGTGTGTTAAGCGGTTGTCCGGAATGTGCTTGACGTCTACCTCAGGCACCATTTGAAAGTTAGATCCAGTGATGAAATGGCCCGGAGTTAATACGTCGAGATCATCAGGTGAATTGGGAATAGGAGTGAGTGGTCGCGAATTGAGGCACATTTCAACACGTGCACATAGCGTCAAGAAGTCATCGTATAGCAGGGTTGACGATCCTAGCTCCTTTAGTAGATGTTGCTTTGCTGATTTTACCGCGGCTTCCCAAAGCCCACCAAAATGAGGAGCTCGCGATGGAATGAACTTCCATGTTATCTCGTTCACAGCACACCAGTTGAAAATTATCTCTCGCGATTTGGGATCGGTTTTCAATTGTACATATAGTTGATGGAGAAGATTTGCTGCACCCTTAAATGCTGTGCCGTTGTCTGAATGTAACTCCTTGACCCTTCCACGACGTGAGATGAATCTTTGCAGCGCGGCAATAAAGGCTTGGGTAGTTAAGTCGCTAACTACTTCGATGTGTACTGCTCGCGTCGCAAAACAGACAAAGATCGATAAATATACCTTCCGTGGTATTGTCTTCCGAGTTCCAAACTTTACAAAAAAGGGTCCACAGTAGTCCACTCCTGAAATTGAAAACGGAGGCGCTGGAACTACTCTGCTGCTGGGTAGGTCGGCAATGGTCTGAGTAATAAATTTTGGATGTTTCTTAAAGCACGTAACGCATCGATGATACACAGATCGAATCAAGTTTCTTGCACCTATGATCCAGTACCGTTGTCTTAACGAGGCGAGCATTTGTTGTGGGCCCGCATGTAGTTGCCTTTTGTGACAGGCTTCAACCAGCATGAGCGTCAATCGATGTTTCGCTGACAACACGATTGGGTTCTTTGTGCACAATGGAAGGTTTGCTAAATTAAGTCGTCCGCCGACCCGAATTAATCCATCTTTTCCTAATACTGGGTTAATCCACCTCAACTGCGATGATCGTGAGATAAAGCTTCCATTCGTCAAAGCATGTAGTTCGTCTGGGAACATTTGTTGTTGATGTAATAAACATAAGTTTACTTCTGCGAGATGTAATTCCGCCGTCGATAACCATTTGGGATTAGTATCTTCAGGAAATTCTACACAAACCTTCGCTCCTTTACGATGTCTTGTTTTGACTAGCAGCCGGCAACAGTATGCGAAAACGCGTCGAAGCTTAGTACATGATGAATATTTGGCAAATAATTCATCAGAGAATGTTGCTGCAACGGCTGCTAATGCCAACATGGTTGTATTGCGACGTTCTTCTAGTATGTCGGCATTCTCGCAAGGAGTAAAATGACCTGCTGGCCATTGATCTTCTGGTAAAGAAAGCCATGATGGTCCAAACCACCATCTCTCTGTGTCTAATAGATCCGTTGGATCTAAACCTCGGGAGATATAATCTGCTGGATTATCAATCCCCGCTATATGTTTCCATTGGTTAATGTTCGTAGCGTCTAATATTTGTGTAGTACGATTTGCTACGAATGTCTTCCATCGACATGGTGATGCGTTTAACCAGTGCAAAACTGTGGTAGAATCGCTCCAAAATATAATCTTTGTAGGATTGAATCTTAATGCAGTCAATAATTTGCCATAAAGTTGCACACTCAATAATGCAGCACACAATTCAAGCTTGGCAATGGAATGATGAGTTTTAACAGGAGCCAATTTAGACTTTGCCACTAGTAGATGAATTGAAACCCCTGACTCTGAAGGAGCACGTATGTAGCAACAGGAACCGTAAGCCTTTTCGGAGGCATCGCCAAATATATGAAATTCGCATTTGTCTAAACCTGCATTCCCAAAAACGTAGCGTGGAATGTTTAAATTCTCCATAATATGAATCGTTTGTTGAAAGGCCTTCCAAGCATGTTGCAGTTTCGTTGGAAGATGAACATCCCAATCAATAGGTTCACCAGTAATTGGGTCGATAGATGTCCAAGCCTGTTGCATTAGTAACTTCGCCTTACACACAACAGGTCCAACCAGCCCCAGAGGGTCAAATATTTTAGCAACAGCTGATAGAAGTGTGCGTTTGGTAATAGTTGGAGGCAATGAGACATTCTTGAAATTGTAGCTGAAATTATCGCTTCCAGGGAACCATACAAGTCCCAGAGTAGTGATAGCAGGATCAGTTCCTAGATTGTGACAACGTGGGGTTGCTAAATCTTCATCTGCGATATCGTCTAGGACGCGTTTCGAGTTCGATGCCCACTTTCGTAGAACAAACCCATACTGCTGTAATAAGTTGGATACGTTTTTCTGCAACGTAGCAGCAGACTCCTCATCATTAGCACCAGATAGAAAGTCGTCGACATAGAAATTGTTCGTGATGGCTTGTGCTTCGATTGGGTATTTATCAGCTGCGTTGAGGGCAATTTGCTTTAAAGCTCGGGTTGCTAGAAATGGAGCAGAAGCTGTTCCATAAGTAACGGTCTTTAATTGGTAGCTTCTAAGCTCTTCTGCAGCACTTGGACGCCATACAATTCTCTGTAATGGCTGATCATCAACATGTACCATAACCTGTCGATACATTTTTTCAACATCTGCACTAATAGCGATTCGATGGGTACGGAAATGAGCAATCAGCGAGAAAAGATCTACTTGAACAGTTGGACCAACTTGAAGCGCATCATTTAAGGAGTACCCTGATGTAGTTTTGCACGACGCGTCAAAAACTACTCTTACTTTCGTCGTTGAACTGGACTCCTTCAACACTGGATGATGCGGTAAATAACAATGGACCATACTATCATCTACAGGCTCTGCAAGTAATTCCATGTGTCCCAACTCTTCGTATTGCTTTAGGAACATTCGATATTGCTCGTATACCTCAGGATTCTTCTGTAGTCTACGTTCGGTGTTGAAGAATCTTCTTTGTGCTATACTTTTGGACTCCCCTAGACTGATTCTTGATGTTTTTACTGTCGGCAATCTGACCACTAATCTTCCTTCGTTGTTGCGAGAAGTAGTTTCGGAGAAGAATGTCTCGCAAGGATCTTCGTCTGAAGCCGAGGAGGAGGATGGTAAAGCATCTATCTCCCAGAATCGCCGGATGGTCGATTCTAACGTGTCCTGACGCACAACTGCATTTGTTGACACGTGACGATTCTGGCTTGTTGCTGAAGTCGATCCAGCAACTGTCCATCCAAACTTAGTATTTACAAATACTGGCTTATCAGACCCAACACCGATTCGTTCATTCATGTGAATGGCCCAGAATGCCTCTCCACCGATAACTAGATCAATCTGGCCTGGCTTGTAGAAGAATGGATCGGCTAGTACTAATCCTTCGATTTTCCATTCATTTGTATTCACCTCCATAGTGGGAAGCTGTGCGGTAGGTGAATCTAAAACGAGAAAATTTAGCTTTGTGCTGAATCGCTGCGTCTTGGATGCCACGATCACATCTACTGCTTCATGAATATGATTTTCTCGTTGGCCAATACCTAAAATAGATACGCTAGCAGAACATTTGCGATTAGTTAAACGATTTGCAAGAGCCGTCGAGATGAAATTGGACATCGAACCAGAGTCCAAGAATGCTCTCGCATCAAACGTTCTTCCATTATCATCTACCACCTGTACCAACGCGGTTTGTAGTAAAACAATAGTACTTCCCGATGCGGCAGTAGTTGCAACTAGTGTTGGGTAAAGTGCTGCTGTGCGCACTGTGCGCACAGCACACCATACTGTGCGCACAGCACAGCACAGTGCCTTAAGTGCTACCACAGTGCTAGCACTTTCGCACAGTGCTAGCACAGTGCTAGCACTTCCGCACAGTGCTAGCACTTTCGCACAGTGCGCTCTCTGAGCACAGTGCGAAAGTGCTAGCACAGTGCTAGCACTTTCGCACAGTGCGCTCTCTGAGCACAGTGCGAAATGCTAGCACAGTGCTAGCATTTTCGCACAGTACGCTCTCTGAGCACAGTGCGAAAGTGCTAGCACAGTGCTAGCACTTCCGCACTGTGCTCAGAGAGCGCACTGTGCGAAAGTGCTAACACTGTGCTAGCACTTCCGCACTGTGCTCAGAGAGCGCACTGTGCGAAAGTGCTAGCACTGTGCTAGCACTTTCGCACTGTGCTCAGAGAGCGCACTGTGCGAAAGTGCTAGCACTGTGCTACCACTTCCGCACTGTGCTCAGAGAGCGCACTGTGCGAAAGTGCTAGCACTGTGCTAGCACTTCCGCACTGTGCTCAGAGAGCGCACTGTGCGAAAGTGCTAGCACTGTGCTAGCACTTTCGCACTGTGCTCAGAGAGCGCACTGTGCGAAAGTGCTAGCACTGTGCTAGCACTGTGCGAAAGTGCTAGCACTGTGCTAGCACTTCCGCACTGGTTCCAAGTGCGCACTGTGCGCACAGTGCGCACAGCACACTAAAGGCAATGTGCGTGTGCGCACAGCACACTTAATTGTGCTACTTTACCCAACACTAGTTGCAACCACAATGTTATCTGGAGATGGATTTTGCACAATCTGATCGACATGTAAGAGTGTGTGGTGGCGCTGATGACACTTGTGGCATTTAAATTTCGAGCTACATCGCAGGGCTATATGTCCAACTCGAAAACAATTCCGACACAGCTTATTCGATGTGATAACCTCCTCACGTTGAGCTACTTGCATTCCTTTAAACATTTCACATTGATGTAAGTAGTGTTGTTGTGCACATGCATAACAGCGGAGGATAGCGGGTGGCACGGTGCTAACACACACAATACCCTTATGCTGCTTCACGCCGGCTACCTTGCCCACACTCGATCTTGATACTTCATAGGTCGATTGAACTGTTGCACTAAGGATTCTCAGCCGTCTTTGTAAAAACTCTTGCAACTTGGTATACACATCTTCCTGATCCTTACTTGTATACTCTTCCCAAGCCAATAAGGTTCTACCATCCAACTTATAGAACAACAGACTACACAGCGGTGTATCCCATTGTCGTATGGGCTCTTTCAACGCACTCATTCCTTGGGTCAGCCTAGTAAATTCATCGAAAACCCGGCGTAACTCTTCAGTCGACTCGCCCTTCATCGGCAGAATGGCATGCAGGGCCTTGAAATATTCACGCCTTAGTGCCCTTTTGTTATCATACCTATCTAATAGCGCTTGCCACGTTATGCTGTAATTGTCGGCTGTAAGCTGCACATGCTGGAAACGTTTTGCCACTTCACCCTTTAGCACTGACAACAAGTACTGCAGCTTCATTACGGAAGGCATGTCCTCTGCCTCATCGATCATGGACACAAACCGATCCTTAAAACTGAGCCAATCCGTCGTGTTGCCATCGAAAGTTGGCAAATCCAGCTTAGGTAGACGTAAATTAGCCAGATTCGTGCCTTTCCCCGTATCCGTGGCATCCAGATCAGAGACTGCCATGGTTTTACGTGACGTTAAAAAACCCTTAGCTGCACAATACCTGTCATAAAACGCGTTCCGTGCGTCGAACAATTCGTTCAGCTGCTTATCATCTTCCTCGTACGATTCCAGCTTTAACTGAGCCGCTTCATACGCCTTCCAAACTGCTTCCAAACTGGATAACCTCTCTGCCAGTTGATTCGCCTTCTCCTCGTTGAACCCGTTAATAAACTCTTCTGTTGCTCGCATCTGGGCTCGGGATCGCAGCGTCACAATCGTCGCTTGGGTTTTCTTCGTTTCTGTAGCCATCTCACCAACCAGCAAATATTCAGCAGACTTTTTTTCTCTACAATACAGAGTGTATTAGAAGCATGTGCTTCACTTCACTTACGCAACGCGTGATTGAGGTTAAGAACCTCGATACACAAAATTTTACAGTTTTTTTTTTATGTCCAGAAATCCGGTTCGAAGGACCAATGATTGCGCAGGATACTGCTTTCGGAATTTCTGGTTTATTAAATAAAACTGTAACTAAATGTGTCTTACTCTGTTTTTTACTCTCGTTTTATTCACTTGGATTTCACCCTTTTTCCGCTATCTCTTGTGATCATCTGTCAAAAAAAACACGCGGCTTCTCTGCAGTGTTAAGTCCGTGCTCTTGTTCATTGGCTTGCAGCGCACACATCAAATCTATATACCTCTTAGGATCATGCCGCGCTCTGACTGTTGTGTTGTTATCAGACACAGCATGTCGAGTCTGCTGTGTATTAACCCTAGCGTTAACACTTCCCCTTGATTTTAGAGCATGAGGCTTGACGTGTTTGTTGCGTGCAATGAGCGGAACTTCAACTAGTTGAGGAAAAAGCGATCGATTGTAGACTGGTGCAGGTGCGGAGATGAAGCGCGGTGTTTTTGGGGCGGTCCAGAAACAAGTGTTGAGTTGGGTGCTTCCAAGGTATCATTCAGGGGGGGGGGGGGTGACACTGTTGTGATGATGTTGTTTCAGGACCAGGTGGAGTAGACGTGTGTGCTGCTAAACGGTGAATCGTTGTTGGTGTGCGTGTGGTGTAGCGGTGATCAGTACTAGTAGCTGGTGTGCGTGTTGTAAAGCGGTTTCGGGTGGCTATAGGAGATGAGGTTTGGTGGTCGTGTTGACGGGATGGAAAAAATTCACGTACACCGATACCGACGGGCCAAGTGGATGGTGTGAGTGCCGCATCTCGAAGGATAGCCGGGACTCTCACTTTGAATGAAAGCCAATTCATGCTGTCCACACTAACCCCTACTCTCAGCAGGCAATACGCTATAACGTCATCGGTGGCTAAGCGACACTTTACAGAAGCGACCACTTGTTCCACAGTGACGGCCGTTGATAAGCGGGATAGGCGGATCCAGATCCTATCTGTGAATGGCTCACGAGGTGCAGCTTGAAGCGGTGATGATAACGGATCGGTTCCCACCAGTTCATGCGGTTGTGTAGGTGCCGGCTGGAGGGCAATCGTGGTATTGGTGTATGCGTTTGGCGATGACGCGGCACAAAGGATGTTACCGCGATTGTTTACAATTCTGTTTACACCAGGAGATGCCGAATCCTCGATTACGCGCCTCCGCTTTCTACCAGTAGCCGGTCGAGGATCAGGATTCCGAATGTGAGGCGTGGATGCAGTTTGAAGGAGGGTAAAACCACTGCGAACTTCGGCGACAATAGGCTCAACGAGCTTGCCGATAGCTGCTACAGCTGAGGTGAGGGCGGCTTGGAAACCGACCTGGGCGCCTATTTCTTTTACCGAACGGTAGCGCGGATTTTTAAGAATGTTAGTGCAGCCAATGCAGCTCCAGTGCAGGTCGACATTGGACAATACTGCGTCAATCAGCTCGGGGGGCAATTTGAAACAGCCGCGGTGGAACGTAGGGTCACAATATGCACAACAGATGATGCAGCCGGTGGCCTCTAGCGGTTCAGCACACGAGAAGCAAATAGCCGCCATCGCGAAATCACGCGTACTCACAGCACAACACTGCTGAGCCGAGCAGGAAAAAACAGCAGGAAACCACCGGTGCGGTGTAACTAAACAATTCGCCAACACGCAACGATGATGTGAAGCAGTTTAATAGTCCGTAGAATAGGCAACAATGCGATGCGACGCAGAAAACACAACAAAATTACTGAAAAATCACGGAGCGCGACGAATGTGCGGCCGCACAGTTTAATGTCAAACGTCAAAAACAAAAAAAAAATGCTTACCATTCTAAAAAGCGCCGACATCGGATTCGACTGATGATAATTATTTATTACCTGGTGCGTCTGATTTCCACTGGTTCTCGGGAAGTGTCGCCGTTCTCGGTCTGCAGTAGAAGGCGAGCCTATTGATGCATCCAGATCGTGTAGAAGCGCGTGATGTCGGTATGCACAATCGTTGATTACACAACGAGAGCGATTTTTGCACGATCGCCAATTGTGCTTCTCCAGGCAGCTAAAGCACACCGATAGCTCACGTGCTCGCCTCCATTGATCCTTTACCGGCAGTCCTCGAAAATTAGTGCATGTCGACAATACATGCCCCGCGACGTTACAGGATACACACTGTCTTTCAGCCGCGCTGGACGTTGTCACTCCATCTGGATCCACGTGCGCGTGGACGTAGCCCTTCGTAGGCCTTCCCTTGCTGGTCCCGCGCACTGAAGGAGAGTCAATCGTCGTCAGCCTCGCAGCGTCTTCGGCCAAATCCTCCATGTAGTCGCTGAATGTGGACAGATCCACCGATGTCATTCCGCGGATGTGATGCGACCAACGCAACCGTTGATCCGTTGGTAACTTGCCGACCACCTCTTGCAGCAAGAGCGGGTTGGTGATATGCGCACGTTCACCAGCCGCAACCATATGGTCCACCATACACTGCACTGCTTCCCCATACTCGACTAAACTGTCGAGCTTGTCAGTTTGGAGCGCCGGAATCTTCCGCACCTTCTCGATTAATGTTTTAATTAAGTGCACCGGCCGTCCATATTTGGAACATAGCTTCTCGATAACCTGTGGAACTACGTCCGGTAACACCAATCGACTCCGAACAGCTACGAGGGCAGGTCCTTTCAGACACCTTTGCAGGCGCAGCATATTCTCCCAATTCGAGTATCCACATCGCCTGGTAGTATACTCGTAGTGCGATATAAAAATCGGCCACTCAGCGGGATCACCAGAGAAAACTGGGAGCTCTTTGGAAACCATGTGCCGCGCAGCCTCTTGTCGTGGAGTTAGATATGGTTCTTCTTCTTCTTCTTCTTCTTCGCTGCGTTTCACTGTTCTCTTTTCAGTCTGAAAAGAGTTAAGTTGTGGTGAAATTGAAAAAGACTTATTTTCTCCAAACCCGAGAAGTGCCTCTTCCTCCTGCACGAACTTCAGCTGCAGTTCAAGTTCCATGCGTCGTTTCTCCACCTCCTATCGCTGCTTCAGCACGGCGAGTTGACGTGCCACGTCATCACTTGCCACATCCAGGTTGAGGTTAGGACACGATCCCCTGTGCACGAGGTTCAATGAGCCAGACCTTTTACCTCCATCGGCCTCATCGAGCGACGAAAGCGGCCGCCTCTTTGGTGTCATGACCGGGCGCACCCCGCCTGCCGTCGCGACATCCTGGGTGAGGTTATGCACGGGTCCCCCTGCCACGTGGGTCGATGTTCCTGGCCACATCGAGCGATAAAAGCGGCCACCTCTGTGGGTTTGTAACCAAGCGCGCCCCGCCATCCGTCGCTGCTTCCAAACTAAGGTTACGAACGAGATCCCCATCCACGTGTTTCGAGGTTCCTTCCTTGGGCTCCTTATTGCCCTCGCGTGGCGATGATTGCTCTCTCAGCGTCTTCCTGGCACACTCCTCGCACAACCACTCACATTTCTCCACGGCTTCTACGGATGCCGTTATACCGGCACACGAGAAATGCCACCACGCATCACATTCATCGCACTGCACGTACAAAGTGTCGTCAACCTGGTTACCGCAAGCCTTGCAACCACGTGCTTTCTTCGGTCCCATTGTTCTTCACTATTACACTTAACGCACTGAAGAACCCTTTTTTGTAGGCAAAAGAGTGTAAGCATAAGGAGGCGCGTGGTAGGCATTTGTGAGTTCAACTTTAACAATGACTTTATATGCAAGCAAAAGATTCACAAAAGTTGAACTATGTGTACTTAAGCAAATCTAATCCAATAAAGCAAAGTAAGGCTGCGCTATGGCACCAATAGAACACGACATCCGACTCGAACAAACCCATATAATCATATGGAGGTGCACTGTCAGACACAAACAAACAAACAAGACAAACATGTCAAATCCCATACATATTTCATGATCGATGTCGTGTTCGATTGGTGCTAGAGCGCCGGGTAAGAAAAAAACCCTTGGCGTCTAAAAAGTAACAGATGTGTGCGCTATTTATCAACTGCTAGCCTCTTCTAGTGCTAAGGTAAGTGTTGATCTAATCCTATGTGCTAAACTCTCCATAGTAATACATACTACTTACATTTATTATTGTTTCATTCAGCCCCCGATGAGGACGTCATTACTTAACAGAAGCCAGCTCAACACGCGCCGCACGGATGGTACCCCGAGCGCGGTAGGAGGAAGGAAGAACGAGAGGAGGAAGAACGGTAAATTTGGAAGGGGGAAAGCGTTCTGCCGTCTACAAAGTGGGAGTATGCCAAAACACATGTGCGAAGGGAGAGAGATATTATTCAATAAACAGCATGCGAATGTGAGCATAAAGCAAATGTGAACAGCCTCATAATTTCTATAAGCAATCCGAAAAAGGGGGCGGAGCAAACACATTGGTATGCGTGAGCGGCTGACGCAACCAGACGGATGGTTCGGGCGCCTGTGGCGAAGCTCTCGACAAGCCTGCACACGAGAACTTCGTGGAGAGCTTTGTAGAGAGCTCAGATTACACAGGCTGCGGTTTTTGCGTCCTTGGGTGTGGTGTTCATCGCGTTCCGGCCACGATCGGGTTCGCCCGATCATTTCTACTCTCGCTGCACATTTCGCCCGTATTGCTTTTCGCCCGGTTTGGTAGATACCGTTGCAGGGCTCGCCTAAGTTCTTTTTGTAACACGGAGCGATGGTTCGATGCTGTAGTGTAAGCGAGACAACACGATGTGACGAGCAGCTCCAAGTTGTTGAGCTCGCTGAAAGAAAACACACACATTCACAGACGGCTCAAAGCACGGTATTTGTATTGGTGTTAGTGAAGCGCGCGTGTAAAACAGAATGCGAACTCTCATCGCAGCGCGTTTCTCCTTGCTTCCTCAAGCTTCCTCATACCCCTCGTTTGAATCACTCAAAATTTGGGGTCTCATTGTTTGCGTGGCAGTCATCATCCGATATACGCTATCACACCAGACCGAGCACAATGGCGTATCTCGAGTTTTCGTGTATAGCGGATTCCTATGGAAAAATAGTTTACACTACCTGTTCGAGGGTTGAAAAATATCGCAACAGAGTTTTGCATTGATGTTTTTTGTTCTTAAACATGTTTTTTGCCCTGTGGATAATTGCTGTATATCATTCAAAACTTGATAACTAACATTATCAATATAATCAACAACGAAATAATTAACACCAATAACAGCTCGGACAATTTTAAACGAGACTTTAAAAAAATAAGAAACTAGCATTAAAGACCACAGCTCACGTTATCATATCTCATTATCATTATCATATCATTATCTGCATATAAAAGACAACAACAAATCGTTCCCACTGCACACGGAACAATAAAATCAAAAGCACATCAAAACGGCAACAGGTGCCATACCGACATTCAGCGGTAGAGATGACGAAACCGGGGCGATGCTAGCTTCGTTATAAATGTTAAAGTAAACCGTCGATGAACAACTTCTTCTTCTTCATTAGCACAACAACCGTTGTCGGTCAAGGCCTGCCTGTACCCACTAGTGAAGTGAGCTTGGCTTTCAGTGACTTATTGTTACCATAGCAGGATAGTCAATGGGAGCACGGTCTATTCGGGGCTTGAACCCATGACGGGCATGTTGTTGAGTCGTGCAAGTTGACGACTGTACCACCAGACCGGCGGTCGATGAACAACATCGTCGCATAATGGTGCAAGTTGTTCAATCGAAACTAGAGGGTAAGGGAATAAAAATCGTAGGTACAACGGTTAATAGATTCGACGAAATATTAAACAAAATCAAGGCTCATATTAGAAAAACCGAATCACCAGAAGATATAGTCACATATATACACGATGTCATTGTCGGTGCGGATGTAATTGTCGAGAGAGTGAAAATCCAGCAAGCATTTCACATCATACCATCATACATATCAAAATACCAGTAGAAGGTATACTAGGTAGAGATTTTTTCATAGACCATCGATGTATAATAAATTACAATACCTGATTTTTTTTCTGTAAAACATGATGGAGAGTTTTTGGAGACGCCAATTGAAGATACCATCAATGGCAAAACACTCATACCTACCAGATGCGAAGTATTTATAATCATATTACATGAATTAGTTAGCATAAAAAACCTATTTTTAAGTGTTTTTACAGTTATGGCACGACCCTAAATTCGTTTTTGGTAATAATCCGTGTAATACTAGCTTTAAAAATTTGAAAAAAATATATAAAGTTGTGAACAAGTGTTTTGCACAATTCAAATATCCACTGTTTTCATGTATCTCCTCCGTAAAAAACGGCACATTGAATTATATTTTTAATATGAAGAAGTAAATCCTTGCATACAAAATAATATGGACGCTCGGGTAGAGCAAGGTAGGGATAAGGATGTAAATTTTGTGATTGCGACAACGATTAACGGTAAAATCTCAGAAAGAAAATTTGAAACGATCGCAAAAGATATCCGTACCTTGTACGGGTGCAAGAGTGATAAGCTTAGCTTTATCATTCTGAATGTAGTATCGCTGATCATTCTTGCACTCGCGCACGGTGTGGCTAGCTTTTGCTGTCCTGTGTCAACTTATTTCGTAGTGTGCGATCGATTTGACCGTTAAGTTTTGCACACTTCGTCAATGAAGCGACAGTGTGTGTTCAATTCCATTGATAAAGCCGATCACTGTTGCACCCGCGCACGGTGTGGCTAGCTTTTGCTGTCCTGTGACAACTTCTTTCGTAGAGTGCGATCGATTTGACCGTTAAGAATTTTTGATATTTGATGGGCCCGAAGATCGTTGAACAGGTCAGAAGGGCCAAAACAGTACAAGAGATCGCACTAACACACAACAGCGTGTTAATAAACAGGGTCAGTTAATACCGCTTAGTTTACCAGTGCCAGTGAGTTTTTTTTTTCACAAATAATTGCAAGTCAGTGTTGCAAGCTGTGTTAGAAACATCCTTTGGTGCACCATCGATTAGTAAACAACCAATGTGAAGCTTCAAGTACTTAAGCCTAGAGCTGTGTAAGAACTTTTGCGGTAACGTTTGAATTGGTGAAAGTGATCGCGTTTCAGCTGTACAAGTACAAGTGCTGTGAAGTTTGTAAGAACGATCCTTTAGCGCGCCCGTGATTGCTTCAACTTTTGCGGTGACGTTCTGACTATTTCTAAGGTATCGAGTAATAGGTAAGGAAAAATTGATTGCTGTTTTAAAAGTATTAGTAAACTAGAAATACATTTGAATTGTGTCTTTTCCAGTTTCGCACTATGGCACTCTCAACCAGCGATGTATGACTGCATTACGTGAAATCTGAAGGTGGAGGTAAATGTCGTTACTGCCAACAGGTGGTGTCGTACACTAAGTGCTCAACATCTAACTTGAAACGGCATCTCAGTCGTAAACATCCTTCTGTTCCGCTGCATAGAAATAACCCTCCATCGACAACTGATTCTGAATTAGATTCACCGTTGGAATGTACCTCAGCAGAAAGAAACGTGAGCAGCCCAATGGCCAATTATTTTCCATCCAATAAGGCTATGAGCGCAGAATTGAAGAAAAGAAAATTGATACTCTATTGCTTTTAATGATATGTAAAGAGTATTGTTCAGGCACAGCCCTGTCACTTCATATCGTGCTTAACGAAACACGAACATTCTTCGTTCAATTTCGAGTGTTCGGCTCGATCGAGTAGTTTATAAATAACAGTGTATGTCGCGAATAAACTCTCTCTTCCAATTTTGCTGCACAACGAATAATTGCTGGTAAATATTAAAGGTTTGAAAGTTACACCGAAACGCGGAAAATAAATTATCCGAAATAGTGAGATTAAACAAGTATCAACCCTTTTCTGTGGTAGAAAACGAATATTTTTTTTCGCGTTTTGTTAAGGCTTTAAACCCTACCTACAAGAAAAAGTATTTCAAACGGTGCGTTACCAGTGCTTTATAACTATTCGCTCAAAGTCGTGCAAACCAAGTTACTCACAGCATCAACAATTTCTTTTACTGCGGATTGTTGGACAAGTATCAATAATGATAGTTTTTGTGCAGTTACAGCACATTATATTAACAGTAAATACAAACTGTGTTCACAGTTATTAGACTGCTCTGAGTTTTGCAAAAGTCACATCGGGAAGAATGTAGCTGATTTGATCACGAATATAACTGACTCCTTTAATATTACCAGCAAATTAGTCACTTTGGTTACAGATAACGCTAGCAATATGCTATCAGCTGCAACACTTTTAAATATTTCTCATCTCCCGTGTGGTGCCCATACCTTAAATTTAGTAGTTAAAGATGCACTTCCTAAGATTTCGTCTACATTAGAGAAAGTTAAAAATGTAGTCATGCACTTCAAAAAAGCTCAAAAGCTGCCAATAAGCTTTCTGAAATGCAAACGAATTTAAATCACCCTGAACTAAAACTAAAACAAGATTGTCCCACTCGATGGAATTCCACGTACGATATGTTAGATCGTATTAAACAAAATAGGATCCCACTAGCATCGTGTATTGCCACACTGAAAATCAAATCCAAGCTAGATAAAGACGATTGGTGGATCTTAGAACAGGCTACCAAAATCTTGAAGCTTTTTAACACAATTACAGTCGAAATAATGGCAGAAAAAAACAGTAACAATTTCAATAATGGGGTTTTTAACTAGGTCCTTATTGCAAAAAATGAATGGAAAAAGAGAAAAAGAAATATTTCATGAAAAGGTAGCTGAACGAGTAGACATACTAATATTTGGACTTGAAGACAGGTTCGAGGCAACAAATAATTTAGAAAATGTGTCATGTGTGTTTTTCCTAGACCGAAGATTTAGTGATGGGCAAAATGGGACCAACATACTCAAAGGTCTAACATATTACATGGCGACCGTGACAGGACGTCCACGTAAACGTGATGTCGTAAAACAGTGAAACAGTGAACACAGTGAAAAGTGAAACGTAAAACAGTGAAACAGTACGCAATGTGCTCTCCTCAATAATCGGGATTTTTTATAGCATAGCTGAGATGTATATATGTTGTTCGCTGATTTTAAATCTGAGTATATGGGAAAAGGGCAAAAAAACCCATACATAATGAGTGGCTCTATCGAGGCAGATTTAGTCAAAAGTATTAAATGGGTACTTTACATAGTAATAGAATCGATAAATCTGAGCTCGAAGAGGAGGTTAAAGAGGAGCTCCACGACACCGCAATTTCAATCCTGGTAGGCTCCATGGAGAATAACCTGCCACTAGAAGAAGTGCAACACCAGCTAGTGCGAGCACACTTACTGTGGTCAAGTGTTGTGAAATTGATCAATGGTAACGCTAAGAACATGTCAATGAAAGAATAGTGATTATAATTAAAAACCAAAAAAAAACAAAAAACAAAATAGATGTGAATAAAAAGACGTGTAAAAACTTAGTGTATTTGCGAGTACTCTTATGTTCTACATCAGATACTGTCGAGCAACTTTGGTTAAAGATGCACAGCATTAAGAAAACGTATGTTATCGGCGCAATGTATGTTCCTCTTGACATGGCAAATAACACGTCGGTTATTCATACAATCTGTTCAACTATTGTCGACGTAGCATGTAAAGATAGTGAAATGTGTTTGTTATTCGGGGACTTCAGTTTGTCAAACCTTAATTGGATACCCGATGAAACAAATCCACTTATGCTCCAAGTTGACTGCGAAAGCTCGAGGATCATGGACAACTGTCGCCTTCTTCTTGATTGTATGAATAGCAACGGACTGTACCAGATTGACAAAATTCATAATGCGTCGATTAACTACCTCGATTTGATCTTTGTATGCGACGATATCCTGCAACAATGCTCTCCACCGGCAATAACATCCTTCCCCATAGTTGCTATTGATTGCTATCATCCGCCTATAGAGTTGTGCCTGCCGAACGGCTTAGCCAAAGCAGAACATCATACAACATCACATCAAGAATCAGGCATGCTCGACTACAGTCGCACTAACTTTTCGATTCTAAATGATCTACTGCAATCCTCTGACTGGTCATTCCTTGATGGAAACCCGGACGTAAACCATGCACTCGATATGTTCAATCGGAAATTTACGGAACATTTATCTGCCTGTTGCCCTATAAAACGTCCACGACAGGGTCCACCGTGGGGTAATGCTCAATTACGCCGCTTAAAACAAAACAAATCTTCCTGCTATCGGTTTTATCAAAACAGTGGAACACAACAATCGAGATTGCGGTTCATCGCTGCACACAATGTATATCGAAGCTATAATAGACAACTTCACTCTCGTTTTTTGATCCGTATACAGTTCAGCTTAAGAAGAAAACCGAAAAAATGTTGGAGGTATGTCGACACAAAACGGAAAAACAGCTCCCTGCCAGCTATAGTTTCCTTTAATGGAACAACTTCGTGTACCAAAGAGGAAACCTGCAATTTATTTGCCGATCGTTTCATGAGTTCGTTTGCCACTGAAGCTCCTGGCTTCTCATTGGATGCTGCTCTCAACAACGTGCCCTCCGACGCTGTCGATGTTAATGTGCGTGACATAAACATCTCCAGAGACTCTGTTCTAAAGGCGCTCAAGCAGGTCAAACCATCCTATAACCCTGGACCTGATGGTATTCCAACCGCAGTTCTTGCCAAATGCAGCGAAGTTTTGGCCGGACCTCTGCTTCGTATCTTCACACTCTCGCTCAATCAGCGTATGTTTCCAGTAGCATGGAAATCGTCCTACATGTTTCCTGTGCATAAAAAGGGGGATAAGAGCTTAGTGAAAAACTACCGTGGCATTACTACTTTGCATACAGGTGCTAAGGTTTTTGAAGTCGTCGTCCAGAACACGCTCTTGAACTGTTGCCGCTCGCTGATATCAACATGCCAACACGGGTTCTTCCCTCGCCGCAGTGTGACCACCAATTTGGTGGAGTTTGTATCTCACTGCCATGCTGCATTCGCTTCGGGAGTCCAGATGGATGTCATCTATACCGACCTTAAGGCTGCCTTTGATCGGGTGAATCATCGCTTGCTGTTGGCGAAGCTTGCTCGTCTTAGATTCTCTACCCCTTTAGTGGAGTGGTTCGAATCTTACCTCACCAATCGTCGATATTGCGTCAAAGTTGAATGTATGACATCTAGGGAATTCGTGAGTTGTTCAGGCGTGCCACAGGGTAGTAACCTTGGACCCTTGCTGTTTTCTCTTTTTTTCAATGACGTTACTACTGTAGCAAGGGAATCTGAATGTTTATTGTATGCGGACGATCTTAGACTTTTTTCTGTGAGGTGTTTTGGTGATTGTGTTGTCCTGCAAGCATCGATCGACTTTTTTCCGACTGCTGTCTGAACAACGACCTACAAATTTCTGTTGATAAATGTTTGTCCATGTCGTTTCACTGTTCTAATTGTCCAATAGTGTTTAACTACTGCATCTCCGGTACACAATTACAACGACACAGTGCGGTAAAAGACTTAGGAGTTACTCTTGACCGTAAACTTGACTTTCATGTGCACCATAACGAAATTATTGATAGAGCGAACAAAATGCTAGGATTTATACGCAGGCAGTCGAGAGAATTCTCCGACCCACATTGTCTTGTCGCACTCTACAAATCACTAGTCAGATCCATCTTAAAATACTCCTCAGTAGTTTGGTGCCCATCGTCGTCGTTATGGTCGAATGAGATTGAGTCAGTGCAGAAAAAATTCACCCGTTTGGTCTTACGGTTCACACCCTGGCGTAACGTAGCAGCGAGACCTAGTTATCATGCCCGGTGTTTAATTTTTGGACTTGAATCTCTCGCTACTCGTCGCGAAACGGCGCAAATCTTGTTCATGAAAAAAAATCATCCTAGGAGAGATAGATTCACCGGACCTTTTAGCTAGAGTTAATTTCCACGTACCTGGTCGTATTTTAAGAAAATTTAGGCTACTAAGAATTGACCAAACTAGACGTGCATAAAGCGATAATGAACCTTTGACTGCGATGGCTATCCGATTTAATGCGCACTATGACTCTTTCGACTGGAATTCCCTAGGTTAACCTGTTTTTCTTTCTGTGATACTCTTTGTTATTTATTTTGTGCTGATGTTACATTGTACCATGATGCTTTATGTTATTATAAGTTTAGTTTATGAGATTAGTGATAAGGCCAATGATGGCCAATCACTTAAGATTTACAAATAAACAAATAAACAAATAAACAAATGAAAATGACGCACGCAGAAATGGAGAACCAACTGAACGAACTATTGGCACAGTTCGGTTCTAGAGCTCGAGCAGTACAGACGTAGATGCAGAGTGCTCAGCGAAATAAAAAAAAAGACAAGTGTGCGTTAAAAATACTAGCGTGTGGCAGACCGGCACCATGTCGGCAACGGGACAATTTAGCATTAAGCTGGACTTTTCTCATGTCCCAAACAAGCCAACAACTAATGAAGTGATTGACTTCATAACCGGGAAACTTGGAATATCGATGATACAGGTGAACAGAATTCACCTCCGGACGTCGTCCGTTTCATGTCACGTAGACATCAAGGAGCAAAGTATTGCTTTGGACATCGTAGAAAAGAACGATGGCAAACACACTATTCAGTGTAAAGGTGTGGAATATCCCATACCAATTACTATGGACGATGGATCAACGATCGTGAAGATTCACGACGCTTCAGCGCAAGTTACAAACAGACACATAAAAAACCACATGCAGAGATACGGAGACGTTATCTGTGTTACCGAAGGTGTGTGGAGCGACGCTTTCGCATGTGCCGGTATTCCGAAAGGATATCGCTACGTTAGGATGGTAATCAAGAAACAAATACCATCTTATATCCATATCAACGGTGAAACAACTCTCGCTACCCATAGAGGACAGCAGCACACATGTCGCAAATGCGATCATCCCGTACACCACGGAATGACCTGTTTGAGCAACAGAAAGCTCAACAGCCAAAAAACAAACCTAATGGATAGGCTAAAATCGTACGCAGACGTAACGACGAGTGGGAACCAACAGAAACAAAATACACTAAATACAACAACTACGACGAATACAATCCCAGTGGAACAACCACCACAACCTCAACCGGGGACATCGGGACTGAAATTTATACCAATAAAACAAACTGATGCAATGACGAACGATAACAGCACCGTCACAGAGACAGCGGTTAATTTGGAGACCAATAAGGGGTACAGGTCACGATCGCCTTCGGTGAAAAGACAAGCTGATAAAAAACTGACTGATTTTATAACGGTAGAATCGAAACGAGGGCGAACGAGGTATACGAAATCGGCTGAAGACAATATTATAAAAGGTAGGAGACAATCTCGATAGATTCTAATTACTAACACAGCTGGAAAAAAACGATTCGACACATCGCAAAGTAAAAGATAATTTCGAAATGGCCAACACCACTACACATTCAAACACAACATAATTCAAAAAATCCTATCGTATAGGAAGTATCAATATCTGCAATATATCTAACACAACCAAAACAGACGCTCTTATAGCAACAGTAAAAAAGCTAGATTTAGATATAATATGCATGCAAGAGGTCAATGATTCGTCATTAGAAATGATTCAAGGCTATGAATTAATAACAAACATAGATGAACGACAAAGAGGGACTGCAATAGCTTTAAAGCAAGATATTTCATTCTCCCATGTAGAAAAAAGTTTAGACGGGAGAATTATATCCCTGTGTTTTGGCAAAACCAAACTAATTAATATCTACGCGCCATCTGGTAGCCAAAACAGAATACAAAGAGAGCGTTTCTTTCAACAGTCGTTAGCATATCACCTAAGACATCCCGTTGAAAATATAATTATTGCAGGAGATTTCAACTGCATTATTGAAAAAAAAGATGCACTTCGAACCTCGAACTATAGCCCAGCATTACGTAATGCAATTAATAATTTGAATTTAGTAGATACTTGGAATTTGTTAAAAAACGAACCAAAATTTACTTACATTACTTCAAACTCTGCTTCACGTATAGATAGGATCTATGTATCACGTAATCTAAAAGAAAATCTCCGCTCGGTTGACATTCACAGCGTTTCGTTTAGCGATCACCGTGCTTATGTCATACGATTAGCACTGCCAAATAATAATCAACAAATAATAACAAGGCAAAAGCTATGGTCATATAGGAAATATATTACAACACAAGAAATTCAAAACGAATTCAAAGAAAACTGGATAAGATGGACCAGGCAAAAAAAACACTACGGAAACTGGTTAACATGGTGGATAAAATATGCAAAACCAAAAATCAAAAGTTTTTTCCTATGGAAAACTAAAATGCATTACAAAGAATATAATCAAACGCATGATAGGTTACAATCTAGATTAAATGAATCATATTCGAAGCTTGTAAATAATCCTGATCAAAAAATAACTATAAATCGTATAAAAGCTGAAATGCTTACACTACAAAGAAAAATGACACAAAACTTTATCAAAGAAAACAATAACTACATTGCAGGAGAACCAATGTGTACATTTCATCTATTTGAACGAAGGAAAAATCGTAATTTCATTAAAAAACTCGGTTTAAATAATCGAACATTAGAAAACGAAAAAGAGATACTCGATGCCATTCAGGAACAATTCAAGCTAGTCTTTTCAAGCAACGATAATTGTTTAAATTCAACGCCAATTATTCCCAGAAAAATACCTGAGGCATGTGTGCTCAATAATGATCGAACAAAAGAAATTGAAACTGTAGAAATATTTCATACCATTCGAACAGCAACTAAAAATCGTAGTCCAGGATTAGATGGTTTATCATATGAGTTCTATGAAACATTTTTTGATATTATTCATAAGGAACTTAATCTTATAATCAATGAAGCTCTTGATAATGATATTCCACCCGAATTTGTTGAAGGAATAATTGTTTTAATACCAAAAAATAATAATACCTTCGAAATCGAAAACACTGCTCAACGCAGATTATAAGATTTTTAGTCGAATTTTGAAATTCAGAATGAAAAATATCCTTGACACACACAATATCCTAACATCTTCTCAGAAATGTGGCAACGGAAAAAACAATATTTTTCAGGCACTTCTTTCGATTAAAGATAGAATTATGAACCTCAAGGAAAAGAAAATAGCAGGAAAACT
Source organism: Anopheles merus (assembly GCF_017562075.2). Taxonomy (NCBI): domain Eukaryota; kingdom Metazoa; phylum Arthropoda; class Insecta; order Diptera; family Culicidae; genus Anopheles; species Anopheles merus. The sequence continues at coordinate 57,044 of NW_024427776.1, forward strand.
CATCTCTTTTGACAAGGAAAAGACATTTGATCGAGTCGACCATACATATTTGTATAAAACCTTGACGGCAATTGGATTTAAAGAAAACTTTATAACGCTCATCAAAAAAATTTACTCAGTATCTACTTCAAGATTGTACATAAATGGATCCCTCCAAGGAAAACTTCATATAAAAAGATCGGTAAGGCAAGGAGACCCCATGGCAATGCATTTATTTACCTCGTATAGAACCTCGTATTAGAAAACATATGCAACAGTCAGAATGATTTAGTCAACTGTTACGCAGATGACATTTCTATTATCACAACGGATCTTAATAAAATATTCAACATAAAAAAAGCATTCGAGGAATACGAAACTGAGTCAGGAGCAAAGCTTAACACAAACAAATCCCTGGCAATGGACATAGGAGTAGTCAATAATCAAAATAGAATCAACACAGAATGGATTGAAAACAGAGAAAAAATCAAAATCTTAGGGATTCTATTCACAAACTCATTTCGTTTGACGATGAAATTGAATTGGGAAGCGACAACACATAAGTTTGCTCAATTAGTAAGACAGCACAGAATGAGGGAGCTCAACATTCAGCAACGGGTCATACTAGCCAATACTTTCCTAACATCGAAATTGTGGTACATTGGATCAGTTATGACAATAAGCAAATAACATCTTGGGAGACTTACATTCTATCTGGGAATATTCATATGGTCAAATGGAGGGCCAAGAGTAAAAATGCAACAACTTGCTCTAAACAAAGCCAAGGGAGCTCTTAACTTGCTAATACCAGAACTCAAACTTAAAACATTATTGATCAACCGACACCTAATTGAAAAACAACACATGCCATTTACAAAAAGCTTCTTGAATCAAACAGAAAATCCACCAAACATTAAAGATCTTCCATCATTCTATCCTTGTTTAGTGCCAATAAGAACTGAACTAGCCTATTTAAATGATAGATATAAAAATAATCCTTCAGCAAAAGAAATTTACAAAAAAGTAAGGGATTCGCTTCCTCTACCACATATTCAATCTAAAACACCATCACTGCATTGGAACAAGATATGGCGTAATATTAATAATAACAAAATGAATTCAAAACAACGAAGCTACTATTATTTTTGGTAAATGAAAAAATTATGACAGAAGAAATTAAATTTAAATTCGGAATGAAAACAAACCCAACAAATGTGGAAGTATCGAAGATCTCGAGCATAAATTTAAAGATTGCAAAACTATTAAAAACATATGGATATTGTTTACACAAATAGTAAAGGACGAATTGAATATAAAACCAAATTTTCAAGAACTTATTAAACCAGATATGAATAATATAAACAAAGAAAAAAGAGCTAAAATTATGTCATTATTTATCAATTATTTAATATTTATTGATAAAGAGAATTTCACCAATAGCATAGGCAAAAATCAATTGAAAAACATAATATGTTAAACAAGAATTATTATAGATTTAAGCTAGCGAATAAGAAATTTCTGTTATAAGTGTTAATAAACTGTTCTTTGCTTTATATAAAAAAAATTGGTAAGAATCAGCTAAATAAGTGACGCGAGTAAAAAAGAGCGGTGGCAACGGTACTCATCAGATTTTGATATAGAAGAAGCCACTACGGACGTCATCCAAGAAATAAGTATGACGATAGACTTTTATTTCAACGTGGAAAATTTGTGAAAAATAGTTATTTTGAAAACCGATGTTGAAAAACTGTGAAAAATAGTTAACCGTGAAGGGGATGAAATCAAAAACAGTGATTGTGTAAGAAAACGGTTCCTTGATGTTTAAAATGTGACGGTCTTATAACAGACACACCGCCGTAACAGGTGATGCCCAAGTTAACGTAATAAACACGCTTGAAAAACACAGCCATGATCACGAAGAGCTCAGGAGTATCAATACAAAAATACACTAATATACAGTATAACAACAAATATATAATAACAGTAGAGTAATATATACAGGTTAATGACAATATAACAATATATTGTTAGTAATAACGACATATCAATATTTAGTAATACTAAAATGAGTCGCAAACGTACTCAACCGTCATCAATAAAAATGAATATGAAATGTCAGCATCAGTAATAAGAGAAGAAATAGAATTATGTATCAAGAACCTAAATAATGTCTTAAAAAATTTATAAAAAGGCCCCAAATATAAAAAGGATACACTGCTTAACAAATTAGAGCAGACTAAATCAAACTACAAAAATATAACAGATAAATTGGCAATTTTAGAGTATGCAATTTCAAGCGAAGAAATAATTTTTTTCCTAAACTGCTCAAGGAATATTTTTGGAGAGATCCACACAATCATAGCAACAAAATTAGAACAAGCATATACACATAAAATTAGTTTACCAGCTATAGTGTATGCATTAAAATTTACATCAAAATTAAAGGCGAAAATCAATACCAAAATGGCTAAAGTAAACATTAAATTAGGAACAACCCTCATACCGATGTATGATGAGTCCCCAGAAACACTGCATTCCTTCATCGACGCAATAGAACTATTCAATTCTATCACTAACGATGAATTTGCATCAGCTACCCAAGAACAAAAAATATGGCAGAAAATATAATTTCGCGTTTAGTCAAAACCCGACTCTCAGGTACGGTTAGACAAATAGTAAACGATAACCAAAATCTCTCAGAAATTATAACAACACTCAAGCAACATTGCGTATCCATGGTCACAACTGACCAATTAATTTCCAATCTTAAATCAATACAGTCAAAAGGGAACGTAGCCGAACTTTGCGACAATATTAGCAAAATAACAAACCAACTACGATCCCTATATATCACCGAAAACATTCCTGTAGAGACTGCAAATCGAATGGCCACAAAATAAATCAAGAAACAATGAAACGAAAATAATCCTAAAAGCAGGATCCTTCTCGAAGCTAAGCGAAGCAGTAACAAAATTTCAGGAAAATTAGAGTAATTACACACCAGTGCAGGTGCTCTACGCAAAGCCACAATACTTCAACCAAAACTTTCAGCAGAGAGGCAGGTACAACAGCCGATACAACGGAAGAGGAAACAATAATAGAGGAAATTTTCGAGGAAATTATCGCGGAAATTTTCGAGGAAATTCCCAAAGAAACCAATACCAAACAACGGCCAGTATCAAAGCCAGAGATTCCAAAGAAATCAGGGCTATAGAGGTACGAGTCTGAATAACAGACCACAGTTGAACGCTTACCTACAAGAATCAAGGCTAGTTGAAGCCCCAAACCAACACAATGAAACGAATATTTTTTTAGAAACCACAACAAAGTAGGATACACCATAAACGGAACCACTGACAACTACGTATTACTCAGGAGTGATATGTCGACGAGCGCGCTATCACTGATGGTAGATAGTGGTTCAGATATATCAATAATCAAAATTAACAGTATAAAAAACAACAAAGCATACAACCCTAACGAACAAAGCTACATACAAGGCATTGAAAAAGGGTCGTTTACAACAATATGAACAACAAACGGCTTTCTACAAATAGGTGGATATAACATTGCTGAAACTTTTCATATAGTTGACGAAAATTTCCCAATACAGGTAGATGGCATACTTGGCAGAGATTTTTTTTTGAAAACAATAATTCCCACATAGACTCATGGCTTCTTCACATTAAGATAAATTTTGAAATAATATCTATTCCTATCGCGAAAAACAAAAGAAATAAAATAATTATCCCTGCTAGATGTGAAAGCATAAAATACATAAATGAAATCAAAATAGATGAGGATAGTGTAATACTATCTCAAGAGATAGCCCCCGGAATTTTCTGTGCTAACTCAATCATAAATATAAACCGTCCATTTGTAAAGTTCATCAATACAACCGAAAATGATTTTGTATTACCTAAATCATTTCTCCCCAGTTTTGATCCACTGAAGTATTTTTATTATGTTTCCATTAAAGAGGCTAACAATAACAACAACAATCACAGCAACAACAACAGAAATCAAAAGCTTCAAGAGCAAATAACCATCAACACTAAAGATACTGATGTAACTAAAAAACTAATAGAGCTTTGCTCACAGTATAATGTTATTTTTTGCTTAAAAGATGACGTTTTAACTTGCAATAATTTTTATGAACAGAATATAACGGTAAATGACAATAAACAAATTTATGTAAAAAATTACAGAACCCCAGAATCTCAAAAAGAGGAAATAAACAAACAGATAAAATCAATGGTTGATGAAAACATAATTCTAAATTCTGTTTCACCATATAATTCGCCCATTTTTCCCATTCCCATTCCCGCCCAGGTTGGTCATAGACTATCGTCAGCTGAACAAAATAATTAGCCCCGATAAATTTCCTTTACCACGCATAGATGATATTTTAGATAAATTGGGCCGTGCTAAATACTTCTCAACGTTAGACCTACTATCAGGATTCCACCAAATTCCGTTAAACAAGGATTCAAAATAATACACTGCATTTTCAACAGATACAGGGCACTACGAATTTAATAGGATACCTTTCGGGCTCAATATTAGTCCAAATTCTTTTCAACGTATGATGTCCATCGCTTTAAGCGGACTACCACCACAATGTGCTTTCTTGTACATAGACGATATCATCGTCGTGGGGTGCTCTATCAATCAACATATAAAAAATTCACGCAAGGTGTTTGAAACATTGCGTGGTTATAATCTAAAGCTTAACCCCTCCAAATGCATTTTTTTAAAAAACGATGGGACATTTTTAGGACACAACATTTCGAAGGAAGGTATACAACCAGACAAGGAAAAGTACTCGATAATCCTAAAATATCCTGTACCACAAAATAGTGACGAAGTGCGAAGATTTGTCGCTTTTTGTAATTACTATCGTCGATTTTTCAAAAACTTCGCAGAAATAACACACCCTCTAAATCAACTGTTAAGAAAAAACGCCACTTTCCACTGGAACGAAATATGTCAAAAAGCTTTCGATACCCTTAAAAACCAATTACTATCACATTTTAAAATTTCCGGATTATACTAAAGACTTTGTTATTATAACCGACGCCTCTAAAATAGCTTGTGGAGCCGCACTAGCCCAAAAATACGATGATATGGAACTCCCCATAGCTCTCGCTATCAAAGCTTTCACGAAAGGAGAATCCAACAAGTCAACTATAGAACAGGAGCTAACTGCGATACATTGGGCAGTTCAGCATTTCAGACCATACATATATGGTAGGAAATTTAAAATTCGTACAGACCATCGCCCGTTGGTGTACTTATTCTCAATGAAAAACCCCTCATCAAAACTGACACAAATGAGATGGGATCTAGAGGAGTACGATTACGAAGTTGAATACGTCCCGGGAAAATCAAACGTTGTATCAGATGCTTTATCAAGAATTCCGGTCACATCGGAAAGATTGAACGCTATGCACATAGTTACCAGGGCTATGAAACAAAAGAAACAAGAAGCTGAGTTAATTCACATCAAGGAGCCTGATCAACTCCATGTATATGATGCATCAAATAGTTTAGAAGCATTCGATCTACCTAAACTAACGTTTCACCTGGACAAAAATAGAAAAACCCTATTTTTGAATATCTACGATTGTCAAATTATTTGACTACAACAAACTGCAATATTAGAATGGATGAGCCAACCCGATCCAGTAGCGTTACAGTTAGTTCACGTTAGATGGCGTGAGTTTGTCCAAACACATATATACATAGGGACAGGCACAACGAGCGGCATTCAGTCGCAAGAATTCATAAAAGCCAGTAATAAATTTTGAACTTTGTTTACAACGAATGTTAAAAATATTACTATTTCAATCTCCTCTCGAAATTTTACGACAACGATAAAAGATTTCGTAGCAGACTTGCCGAAGAGGAAGTACTCGCAATAAATACGAACATGAAAGAAGAATTAGAAAGGGTATTAAAAATCATTGATGGCAGGCCTGCCCAAAAAAATAAAATTGCTGAAAGATGCAAGAATAATGAAAAGATAACCCTTCGAGAGGTAAAACATATGTCACAATACAAGCTAATGATGACATTTTTAAATACGTTAGTAAAGAAGATTTTAAAAACATTGGCAACGCTGTTCTTAAGAACACTGCCGTAATAATCTATGACAAACCCGTCGAGGTTTATAAGAAAAATGATATCGACATGTTAATTAAAAGATACCACGACATGCCTACGGGAGGTCACGTCGGAATCAACAAACTATATAAAAAACTAAAATCGATTTATTCATGGCCGAACATGAAAAAAAAATTACAGACTATGTTAAACATTGTTTAAGCTGCAAAATAAACAAACATGCCATAGAGAACCCTTGCAATCGTTACAACAACGCCAAACAAACCTTTCGATGTAGTATCTATAGACACTATAGCACCTGTTTGGTTTTTTTCGTTAACCAACTTTATTACTACGCACTATAATCACGTACAGATAAACGGAACGGAAGAACCTCACGAGCGTACAGTTTGGCGGTCGGAATGATAAGAGAAAGACGATCGCTCGGTGCGATTGTTTATCTCTGCTCTGCTATCGGTGCGATCGTTTATTCCTGCTCTCCTATCGGTGCGATCGTTTATTCCTGCTCTCCTATCGGTGCGATCGTTTATCCCTGCTCTCCTATGGTTCGTGGTTGTTCGGTCCCTTCGTCTTACTACTCCCTATCATTTCTGATGCCATCTAGCGGACGCTAGTACAACGTCGTGATTGCAGTGCCGGCACTGACAGTGCTGACCACAAAAACGTAGCGCTTTACGGGTACGCGGTATGTGGTAGGATCACCACAGGACCCCCCTCCAGTGACCGAGTCACTGTTTGTATATGATTGCCGTCAAACGCGAGACGCGGACTATGGCATTAATTGATGTGGAATCGTAGTTGCTTTTTTTTGGTCAGACCCTCGAGAACAAACGCTGGTTTGAGTCTGTCTATGGAGATTGATTCGTTCTTGTTATTTCTTTTGACTATGAAAATTTTTCTGCATCTACGTATTACTTCGTAGGGTCCTTCGTAAGGTTGTAAACCAGTTTTGACTTTGTCAACTCTAACGAAGACATTCTTACACGTCTCCAGGCTTTTGGGCATGAACTGTGAGTAGCTATGTTTTATGTTAGGGGGAATATGTTCCACGGATCTGAATGCATTTTTCAAATTTAGGATGAAATCGGGGGGATCCGTCGGGTTATTATCGGAGGGTGTAAACACTTCGGACGGAAGCCTTAGACTTTGTCCATACACCATTTCCGCTGGGGAACCCTTGACGTCGTTTTTAAAGGAAACTCTTATGCCAAGCAAAATTAGAGGCAAATATCGAGTCCAATGTAAGGTATCATCGTGCGCTTTTATAGCTCCCTTCAGTTTCCGATGAAATCGTTCGACCATGCCATTGGCTTGCGGGTGATAGGCTGTAGTTCTTATGTGATGAGTGCCGAGCAATTTCGTCGATTCCTCGAACAGTCTAGATTGAAACTGACGACCTCTATCAGTTGTTACAACTAAGGGGCATCCAAATCGCGATATATATTGCTCTACAAATGTTTTTTGCAATAGTTGGTGCTGTGATGTCTGTCATGGGGAAACATTCCGGCCATCGTGTGAAGCGATCGACGATGGTCAGAAGATACATCTTGTCCTCTGAAGGAGGCAATAGACCCACGATATCCATGTGGATGTGGTCAAATCTTCCTTTTGGTACCTGGAACGTTTCCAGTGGCGAACGAGTGTGTCGCACCACCTTTGCTTTCTGACATCCTATACAGGCTCTCGTTCAATTTGCTGCATCTTTATTAAAGAAGGCCAAAAATATCGATCCACCAGCATTTTCCGTGAAGCACGGATTCCTGGGTGCGAAAAGCTATGAATATTATCGAAAATGATTTTTCTCAGAGACAATGGTACGTATAACCTGTTCTTTCCCGCAGAGGTTTCAAAAACTAGGCTGGTTTTGTCTAGCACAAGTTGACTAAGTTTGTATTTTGTGTTTTCATGTTTTCTAATAGCTGTGGTAATTGTTTGTCTGTTTTCTGTTCTTGAGAGAACGTCTCATAAGTTATGTTGGTTATAACTTGTGTTTCGCCACTCTCGACAACGCATCAGCTACAACGTTGCTACCACCAGCTATGTACGAATGTCATTAGTGAACTGTGATAT